>NC_059139.1:16635833-16938863 GCF_020740605.2 Lemur catta | reverse complement strand
TCTGCTGAGCCCAGTCCACTTCTGTCTGATCCAGCAGGACCCAGTCCTGCTTCAGTCACAACTTTTAAAGGTGATATGCTCTCTCACAGAATAAAATCCTGGGTTGAAAAGCCAAAAAGATTAAAACAAAACAAACAAAAGACAAACAACAAAAAACCTATCCAAGGCTTTTAACTGGATCCAATCCATTTATTTGTTGAATCCAAATTGACTCTGAACCCAATTCAACTTTCTTCTAACCCAGTACACCCAATACCTCTTAACGGAATTCACCTCAGTAAACTAAGGAAAAGAAAAGATAAAGAGAAGAGAGAGAGAATGAGAAAAAGCATTGCTCAAACTAACTTGGATAGCTCAGAACACAAAATAACCCGGTCTCAGGCTCAGAGAATTTAGCTAGCCCTCGCGAAATCACTAGGCCCAAAGCGCCCTGGTGAGTATCTGGAATGGTTGCCAGTTGCTCCTAAAGGTCACTGAAATTTCTACTTTGGATTCTGTGAACTATGCCAACCTATTAAAAACAAAATCAAGGCCAATTAAATTTAATGAAGTTTATTTCAGCAAGAAAAATGTTCTACAACCAGGCAGCATTCTAGACCAAAGGTGGGTTAGAATGCCCCCACTTACAATATGGTGAGCTGTATTTATAACAGGAAAAAACGGGAAATGACATACAGAGATTACTTGATTGGTGCAGTTCAACATCCTTTTTCTTGTTCCGGCATAATCTGGCAGAATTAAACCTGGGATCAGTTTAGGGTTCAGAGAGTATAACTGGCTGTGACTCGGTTGCTTGGTTACAAGGGTATACTCTCAAAGCACGGTTACAACTTGCTTGCCCATCAGCTAGGTTGTGGTTCACTATGTAAGGAGGCTGCTTTGGGTCAAATTTTATTACCCAAGTACAGAGGCTGCTTTAAGCCAAACTTAATTCACTTTAACACATGCTATTGATTATTGTTGCAGCTAATATTCTAGAATATGTAATATAATATATTGTTCATGTTTGTGTATATTCTAAACATCCCCTTTATCCCTCTCGGATGGAAAATGCCTAATTGTTAAGTCAGCTCTCATGCAACTATCCCAGGCATTTAAAATTTTGCATTATAATTCCATAATTTTGACCTTAAATTATCCCTGTGAGCTAAATATTAGTAACTCCATTTTACCACTCAGCAATTTTTTGAGATTACACTGTAATAAATACCCAAAGCTGGAATTAGATTCAAATGAACTTTCTAGAAAAACATGTGTCCGACTTCAATAGTTTCATTAATTTGCTTTTGTAATTTTGTTCATACTCAAATTTTAAATTAACACATTGTAGTAAAGGAAACAACTTTGTTTTGCCCCCTCATTTACATTTCCTAATATGCTATGTATTAATTAGTGTTTGAAGACTGTGAAAAATACACTGGTCGGCAGTACATGGGATCTTATATCACTGAGCCTATAAATCATATCTGGAAGTTAGAAAACACTTTCTAGTACAAATATGTGGTATTATTTTAATAAAAAATTAAATTATAGAAATAAAATTCAGTCAACATGTAGAATAAAACTTGTTTTATAACCACACTATTTAAAGATAAGTTTCTATTTTAATATATTTTGATTATGTATTAAGTACTCTTGAATTTGCACTGCTCAAGCTGCAGCTTATTTTCCACTTCAATAATTATGGTGATGTGATAATACATCTCTTAGTCCCCCTCATTAGAAAAGAATGCATTACTCTTAAAGGATAATTTTAGAAAGGAAGGAGAAGTTATAGGAAATCAATATTAATAAATTATTTTAAAAGAAATAACATATGTGAACTAAAATAAAATCTTAAGCCTCACAGAGGACTAAATGGACCCCCTCTTGGCGAAGGGAACCCCAGATAAACCTTAAAGCTGAGCTGCAGGCCATGAAAAGAAAGGAGGTCAGATACACCAAGTTATGCTCTGTCCATTTGCAGTTATTATTTGCAACAATAAAATTCAAAATCATTAACAGGCCAAAAGGCCATGTAAAACAATGGTTAAACCACACCTGTAGGTCATCAATTAACTTAAATGATTACTTGAGTCTTGGTATATGGCTTCTCTCCGATTAACAGTCTTCCTTATCTTAATTTAAAACATTCCGAGTCTTTAGGAAAAGCTTCATTTCTTTAAACAATTACAAATCAGAGAATCTTTAAACCCAACTATAACCTATAAGCCCTTGCTACCAGATGACCTGCCTTTTTGGGCCAAATCAATGTAGGCCTTCCATGTATTAATGTATGATGTTACATGTAATGCTTGTCTCCCTAAAATTTATAAAACCAAACTGTAACTCAACCACAGCGTGACCACTTGCTCAAGGCTTCTTGGGTGTGGTATATCCTGGCCATGGTCACGCATATTCGGCTCAGAATAAACCTTTTTAAAATTATTTTATAAAGTTTGTTTTTTTTTCCCATTGACACATAAATCTTCTGATTAGCATATTATTTTTTCATGTGCATTCCCTGATTTCTGCAGACACCATAAGATGACTTTTAACTTAAAGTTACATATGTAGGGTCTTCTCAAATGTTACTTTTCATCATGGAGCTATTATCTTACTTCACTGAATAGTTTACTGTTTTCAGTAATTATGCTAACTTGTTATTAACCTCTAGTCTGAGTTTTTCTAACATTTTATAAAATATTAGGGAGATTTGAGAAAATGATTTTTGTTTGTTTGTTTCTTTGTTTTGAGACAGAGTCTTTTTCTGTCACTGAGGCTAGAGTGCAGTGGCATGATCATAGCTCACAGCAACCTCAAACTCCTGGGCTCAAGCAATCCTCCTGCCTCAGCCTCCCAAGTAGCTGGGACTACAGGTATGTGCCACCACACCCGGCCAAATATTTCTATATATATTTTTAGTTGTCCAGATAATTTCTTTCTATTTTTAGTAGAGACAGGGTCTCGCTCTTGCTCAGGCTGGTCTCGAACTCCTGACCTTGAGCAATCCTCCCGTCTCGGCCTCCCAGAGTGCTAGGATTACACGCGTGAGCCAACACGCCTGGCCCATTCTTTTCTGTTGAATTACTTTGAGATGCATAATCTATGTTTTTCATTCTATCCTCCATGCCTCTTAACATCTTATATTTTCAATAGATCTCTTTTTCTCTCTGTGTCTTATTATGACTAATTTCTTCCTTTTCAGTACTTGTATTCTCTAATTCTCCCATCAAATATGTCTAATCTACTTTTTATATCTTCTTTTGAGGTTTTTGTCAATACATATATATTTTTAAGATTTCTGCTTTGTATGAGTTTGTATCAATTGTTTATAGTTTCATAATTACTTCTGGTTGTTTCATTTTCTTGTTTCTGATCAGTAAACTTTTCTCTATTTATTAGAGAGCCATTCATACAATTGCAATTTTTAAAGGTCCATTGGAGTGAATAATCCATTTTTATTAGGTTTGCTTGCTTTTCTGTATATGCTGCAAATTTTTGTTTGTTTGTTTGAGTGCTCATTGGGAATGAGAGAATTTATTGTTTTACTTTTTCTCTTAATAAGCTCTCTATTCCCTGATTGATAGCTTTACATTAGTAACTCAACCCACCAGTTGACTCAGAGTTCAGAGATTAGTAGTGACACTTATATTAGTGCTTCTGAAAACTTGGCCTTTGACTATTTTGTAATTCTCATGTCTGGGTCAAAATATGACAGTCTATTTACTGGCTAAGTGGAGAACTGACTGTTTTTTTTTTTTTTTCCCCTATGCTACAGACAAGCAGCTCATTTTCTGCAATTATCCATTCGGTATGATGCAGATTTATTATTCAAGTTTTTAAAGTCAAAGCAGGTTTACTGGCTTCACTACAAGAAAGATATCTTTGGTTTTCTCTCATATTTTGCTTGCTAACCTAAAATTTCTTCTTGGTTTTAAAGAAGATTTCTGTTCTCCCTTTAGTTAAGATTTTATTATTATCTAAGTTCCATTTTGCATATCTTAAAAAATGCCCCTCATATCACTGGCATGTGTTTAAATTACATAAATGGAAAATCTCCCACATATGTTGTGTTTTACGTCATAAAAAAGTTTTTAAATTTTATTAGCATATGCCAAGTTTACCACATGGTTAGATTTTTGCTAAGCTATATTCATATACTTTCCACACTTTCCATTACAAAGTATTATCAATTTAAGCATTCAAAAATATAATTTCATATAAATTTATGTTATCTAATCTGCTTGTGTCTGCACAGCTTCTACTCTATCATTTGGCACTTCCTTGTGACTGTATATACCTTAAGAAATAGCAAGAAAAATACTTAAGCAAGTTGATCTCAGACAAGTGGTATTCTTACTTCAATTCTTCGGATCGGTTTGTTTTACTATAAGGCTATACAATTGTACCATATTTTTTAGCCATGTGGAACACTGATTTGCTCTGGGTGAATTTTAATGTTCTGTCCACAGATATTCTGAAAAAGTTGCTGCTAAATCATCCCAAGTTAAACTAATATGAGATTATATCTGACTTTTTTTCAATATCAAAATATGGAGGACATTGCCCAAATATCATTTGTTTGGTCCTTTACATAGATACCTCAACAATTTCTTTCCTTTTCTAAGAATTTGGGTTTTAAAAATGATGCACTGTCTAGAGTAATTAGCATGGTCTCACATTTTCAATAGAGATATGTAAACTTACTTCCTTTAAACTTTCTGCTAGGAAACCTAAAGCATAATGAAATGTACTTTTAAAAACCTAATATTCTTTATAGAAGAGGTACCATTGACATTTATGTTTTGCATTTATTTAAAATATTCTGAATTTATGGTCATTTCTGAATATCCTTTTTCTTTTATCCATGCTAGGTTTTAAATATCTTGCAAATAGAAAATATATGCTGAATATTTCTATAAATCTAGATTGATCCACACAATTGGATATTTGTAATAGGAATAGAATAAAAAACAGTTGAAATAATTGAAGTTCATATGCAACACAACTATTTAAAAAACTAGTATATACACATATATATTTTTTCATTCCACACAGATTGAATTTAAGATGTACATATTATGATTTCACTTTTTAAACATGTAATGAAAATGAAGTTGTGAGAGATAAAAAGATTCATACAATATTTAGAGCAAATAATTTAATAAGTAATTAATAGAAATCAAATCTTTTGAGAAAATTCAATTATCTCTTTTCTGTGACTGCCTGGTATCTCCTAATAAAGAATGCAATCCCACCAGAGACATTATTCATTTTACTTGTCCAAGTTTATTCAAGATTATATCTATCCCATAGTTCATGATTGAATGTTGACTCTTCTGATTTATGATATAGGATATAGATTGTGATAACTAGTGACTTTTTGATTTTGAAATTGCTAGCATTCAGAGAGTTTCATTTTTGAATTCTTAGTGAAAAATGAAATGTCTGCTAATGTTTCTGTCCTTGGAAGCCATTTTGTGGAAGAATGTTCAGTCATTCATCATTCATTCAACAAATATTTCTGAGTGCCTTATAACTGCCAGGTAGTATCCTCAATGGCTGACAATATTAGGATGATAAGAAAGGATCCCTGCATCAAAGAAAGTAATTTCTAGGGTCTACATAGTTACATAAATATGTGTGCAATTATGTTATTAAATAATACCAGTAAATATAGAAGTGGCAGTAGAAAAATCTATAAGGTATGATGGGATAACAGGAAAATAGATATGGAAGAATGGCCACAAATGTCAGAGAAAGTTCTACAAAATTGAATTGAGACCAGCAGGAAAAATATAAATGTATCTCACAAAGAAAAGAAGTTCAGGAATTCCACTTGATGCAACCAGTATATACATACTATATTGTGAAAGGGTACTGCATATTCTGAGAACTCCAGATGGTTCTTCACCTTCACTTACCAGTCTTTTTCAGGACAGAGTATTTGAAGATAATATTTTCCAGCTAGTGGATATAATATCCTACACATATACATATGTTTACAAATGTGTGTCCCTCCCCTGTTCAGTAGGATGGCAAATACATACTCCGTGAACACAATAGGTACTACATGAATATTATAAAATTTGGATTAAAACTTTATACAAATTTATTTGATAAAACCCTCATATTAACATAGCTTATAGATCTCTAAAAGGAAGTGTTTTCCAAACTTAGTCACAGATTTAAGTTTACAGATTCACAGTAGAGTGAATCACATATTCACTAGCACAGCTCAGCCACAAGCCACATACTAACACTTGTATCCACACACTTTCATGTTCTTTCACGCTATTTACACTCATTGGACATGACTCATGCACCAAACCCCTAAACACAGATTCTCCCCCTCTTTTAACAAAAATCACAAAAATACTCAATGCTTACATCATTTATAAAATTTTTAACTCCTCCCACATATCTAACAAATAATTTTGTATTTTATATATATTTAATATATTTTTATTAATATTTCATTTCAAAATATTAATTAATGGTGTACAAGTGTTGTTGTTACATGGACACATTCTACAATGCTTAAGTCAAAACTCTGGTTGTGCCAGTCACCAGAAAAGTGTTTGTTGTACCCAACAGGTAAGATTGTATCCCACACCTCCCACTCGCCCTCTGCCTTTCTAGGTTTTCAATGTCCTTTTTATCTCCTTGTGCCTGTGAGCACCCATGGTTTATGGTGTTAGGTTTGCCATGCCTGAGAGAGTTCGCTTAGGATAATGGTTCCATATTCATATAATTATTTTCAGAATTAGATTGGATATAATTGATGCATGAACTGGCTATATCATCTGTTAACCTAGAAGAATTTTCTCTAGTGGTATTTGTTTAATATGACTTCAAATTTATTCCTATTGTTAAAAATTGTCTCATGAGAATTTTAGAAAATATCTATGAAATTATCTGATGCTACTAGGCATCTCTAGGTATTTTCCTCACAGATTTTACTACCTGATGAATCTCAGTGTTTCATTTTAGAATTAGGAAAGGATTCCATGCATCTATGTTGAGACCTTTAAATTTCTGTATGATATGTTTTGCTGTTTTATGATGCACTTTCAGAAAAATTTTAGTCAAATTAGCCTCTTTAGCATGACAGCCTGCTCAAGGAGAAAAATTTCAGAGTTTTTATCTAATAAGAATTGATGTGATATCATTACATCTAAGGTGTTCTATAAGATCTGAAGATGTTTTGCTTAATTTATCCTAGGAAGTAATTTTGCTGAGGCAAGTAGAGATCAAGAGAAAGGCTATAATAAGCAATGCTTCTTTGATATGTGCCATATTGAATTATTGTCCATAAAGCATGACCTAAATGTTCATCTATATAAAATAAAAATATATGATTAGTAGGGAAGACTTATTCTGAAGTATTATAGCTCCAAATGTTGTATCTATAATCATGGAGTCTTTGCTAATGCCTATTCTGCAATCATCTTTAAGTATTG
This sequence comes from Lemur catta, assembly GCF_020740605.2. Lineage (NCBI taxonomy): Eukaryota > Metazoa > Chordata > Mammalia > Primates > Lemuridae > Lemur > Lemur catta. The sequence continues at coordinate 16,931,418 of NC_059139.1, read as the reverse complement.
TTTTATTTCTTAAGATTATTCATTGTGTGTGTATACTAATGTCAAGATCAATTCTAATTTGATTGTGGGGACAAAAAAAAAATCCCTGAACTTCTATTTGTAGCCCTTCTGAAGGACATTTTGTATGGCAGTCCCATTTATACACTAAATAGCCATTAAACTTACAGGGGTTGTGTCACAGACAATAAAGGAATATTTTACTAGCAATGGTTCCAATTGACTAGAGTTTATGAAAGACCTAAGTATTGGTAAACATTAGTATTTCTCAAGTGGTTGTAGCACTGTGATCTGGTATTTGTCAGATATAACAGGACCCATGTCAATAAGAAAGCTTCATTTTAAACATTTATATTTATGGAAAATTTTGGGGGGGAGTGTAGAGGAAGAATAGAAAATTGTTAGAAGCTAAATTTTCTCACCAAGTCACAGGATTTAATAATTTTTCAGCATCTATCCTCGTATTTCTTAATTAATAGTGAATGTTAGTTTTTTCAAAGACCTTTCTGCTTATAATCTCTCTTGATGTACATAGTTACAAGTTTCCGATTCTTGAAAAATAGTGGACAAATTGATCTTATTTTCCTTTTAGGGAACAGTAATTTTATCCGAAGGGTCATAAATTTGTTTTGGTTTTCATAATTTTTATCTTCTAGCTCTCATTGAAAATGTTTAGCTAATTGACGAAGATCTTCTCACTTAGCCATTACCAATTCTAATTTAAAATTTTAACGGAGTCTCCTTTTCAGATCTGAGCTCATTTACAAAAGTAGAGAAGAATACTATCTTTACTTTGATATTGAGTCTACTTAAGAACATTGTTTGAAACATTCCTGAATTCTATGTTTGATATCGCCTATTAACTAGTCCTTTTTCCCTAAATTTTGAATCTTTTTACAATGCATTTTTAATGAAAAGACTCCTGAAATAGTCTATGTATTTAATTTACTACATTTTTGCTGTCTCTCAAGGCCAACCACTATTTGTTTAAAACCCCTAAAATAATAATAAAAAAAAATCAATAAAGACAGCTCAATGAAATAATTCAGAGCTGAGATTGCTTTAGAAACAAATTTAGTGTCATTAAGAACAACTGAGTTTGGCCAAGGTGCCTAGTAATCATGCTTATATGTCCAAAGTTCCCATAAAATGCTTCCAAGTAATAGTCTTCAGAACCATCTTGACGGAAACTCCAATTATCAAAGAAAGAGGATACCATTCCCTAGCAGAAACAAAACCAAAGTTTATTGCTTGCTAAAGAAGGAAGCCTTGTGTTATAGGACACTATCTGAACAAAAGCACACTCTTGGTCTTCTATAGGATTGTAAGAAGTGTGGAGTTCAAGTATTGGCAGCCCATCAGGAGATGGGTGCCACTGATTGGTAGATATCTTGTGTCACGGTTACTTATGGACAGTTGTCATAGATTATGGAGTGTTTAAAACTAGCCTCAGTGGTTACAAATTGCTATGGTTAATGATAAGCTATCTTCTTTCTAAGAAGAGCAAAATATATCTGTGAATTCTAAGACTGTAGAGTGAACCAGACATAACACTATATTGGTCAATATAATTCCATAATTATTTTGATTACTGGTACTAATTATGATCTGCCTTTTATAATGAGTTTAATCAGCCATAACCATAGTGGTTAAATCCTTCATTTCTTTGCATGACTCTTTGGGATAAATGACCAAGATTTTTCACAGAGGGTCCAGGAAAAGTTTGACTTGATATTATAGGAAAAAACTAAGGATTAATGGTAGTGTGTGTGTGTGTGTGTGTGTGTGTGTGTGTGTGTGTGTGATTTTTATATGTAGTAATGTTCTGAACATTGTAAAAAACTACTGTGATTTACATTATATAATGTAAGGCCAGAAACTGTCTTGATTATCTTTGCCCAGGAGTTTGCAGGACATCTACCTTAGTCATATTATACCTAAGAGAAGGCAATTAAAACCCTACCCTTGTTCAATACATGCCTATCTAAGAAACCTAAGCTGGTAATTCACCCTACATTAAAACACACCTCCCCATTTGTTCACCATCTCAACAACATGCACCATCCTTCACATAAATGCTCAGGCCAAAAAAAACTTGACACAAAAACTCCACCATTTGTTTATATCCCCAAACATATGCAAGTCCTGATGGCTCTGCTTTCAAATTATGCTCATAACTTCTATCACTGCCATCCTCCCTTGCCTGGTAATTGGAATAGTCTCCTGTTTCTCACTTCCTACATATTTCCTATCTCCCATTCTGTTCTCATTCAGCATTCAGATTGATTTCTTAAACATATACTCTCTTTCTCAAATCTCCAGTGGTTTCCTAGATATTCCACTTAGAATAACATTGAAAGGCATTTGGCTACTGGCAACTTTTCCATCTTCATCTTCTCCTACTCCCTCATGCTGTGATTCATCCCAATCATGTAAACTATGAACACATACCCTTTACACTTGCTGTTTTCTTAGGAATATCCATTTCAATTTATGTGGCTTATTCTTGTTTTGTTCATGTCTTTTTAAAAATCTTTTAACATAAAAGAATCATCCTTACCATACTCTTATTCCCTCATCTTGCTTTCTTTTTTACCACATTACTATCTTACATATTTTATCTATATGTTTGCTTATTACTTGTGTGCCTCATTGAAGAAAGACGGTTTATCTTCTCCTTTGGCATTGCCAAATCGCCAGCACCAATGAAAACTTTTGGCACGTAGAACTTTAATAACGCATTACATGAACTAAAATAGGCAATGATCACAAAATAGCCTGTCCTAGAACTTGCAGTGGGAGAGTGGGAGTTCAGATTACATATGTCTGGTCCCTTAATTCTGCCACAACACCTCTTTAATAGAACTCTAGCTCTCTATTTCACCTGGCTTGTATTGAATGTGCAAGTCAAGCTGAGTCATGATAAGCCAAGGAGAGCCTTTATGAACTGATGTAAAATCCCTTCTGAAATACCACTCTTCTAATTGGGGTTTTTCCAACCTCATGAGTCATGTCGCTCTCTTCTCTGATTGAAAAAAAAAAAAAAAGGAAACAACAAACAAATGAACAAACAAACAAAATATGGTCTGAAATCTCTGAATATTCTCCTAATGAAGAATTTTCCAATCTCAGGAGAAATGCTGACTACTGATAATGATGAACTCTGGTGATCATGGTAAACTTCTCTTTCAACTGTGTGAAAATATGTAAATCCACAGTAACCACTTAAATTATTGTTTCTCAACTAAGGAATTGCATACAAATGAAGAATAAATGAAGATATCAGGAGAAAATTTGGCATTTTTGTTTAGTTTCAGTTTATATTAAATGCAACTTATACATTTAATTTATAATTTATGTTATTTGTTAATAAAATATATTTTATATTTAATTACAATTTAATTTAATTTATAATAATCTTATGTCTTTACTATTCAAATATTCATGAGAAACCATAATATGCTAAGATTGTATTGTTAATGAAAAGTGACAGGGATCCTTTTTGTATTCAAAATGTATCTTTCAGCATTACTCTTTTCAAACAGAAATAATAAAAGCAAGTGATTTTTAGTGTGTAGAGATTTCATCCTGTGCTCCCAAATTTGTTAATCATGTTCATTTACCACTAGATAATTGTGATTTTTGTTCTCACTATTATCAATATAATATCTACCAGTCTGAAACTCAGACTAGCCTCACAACCAAATTCCTTTGAAACTCAAAATTAAAAAGTGAGCAAAAATTCAGTTGATTCTAGTATACAGGATTTTGCAGGGTGAGAAACCTACAGCCTTAAGGCAAAATGTAACCTTCTCTGGTCTTTAAGTGCTACCTTTTAACTGAATCCGAATTTTGTAGAAGAAATCCTTTCGTTAAAAGGGGTCCAACAGAGAAAGATGAAGCTTTTCTTATCCCCTTTGGTGCTTAAAAAAGAAGAATCTTGAAATCAGAAGGCTGCAGGTTCCCCCTAGACACTCTACAATTTCAAAGGTAATTTAGTAAAATACATTATCTGAAGGCATTCATGTCCTGAACTGTTGACCACATTAAGGGTATTTGTGTGTGTATAAACAATTAGATTAAATTAATTTCCAGTTACCATGATAATTAATGTAAAGATTATTAACAATATAAGTGTTAAGTAGTAGTTACTCACAATGCCCTTTCCAGAAACTGGAACATTTTTCTGGTCTCCTTGTGGGTAGAGGCCATGAAGGTTTTATGCCCTCCGTTGTGTCTAATATAGCCATCAGTGGTGTATTGGAGATGGAACAAAAAGTGTTTTGAGAGAGCTGATTCTGTGCATCTCTTCACAATTTCTCTTTCAGGAATGTTTCATGTTAATAGCTTGAAATCCACCATGATGCGATTACGCAATGAAAATCAGCAAAAATTACAAATCAGAGCTTTATTTCTGTGTGTGGAAAGATGAATTTTACCATTGCACCAAGAACAGTGGTAAATTAACAAAAACATTATATTAAACAAATGTCTGAATGAATTTGTTTATTGTATAATGTCTATTATTAAAACAGTTTATTTTCAAAGCCTTTTGGTCTTTAAAAAAGTACATGAAAGATGGTGTTGGAAATAATTTGACGTGAATAACATATTTCATGAATTGTAAGTGACAACTGTTCTGATGATGAAAAATAATCTAAACTTCATATTTCTATATATGTAAGAGCTTGGTGTATTTACAATTCCAAAGCTTCATGAATAAATAAAATATATAAGCCATTTATTCTTCAGTATTCTTCAAAAATGAATTTTAAATGCCTGAAAATCCATTCTTAGTTCATGGAATGCTCATTTTGCATCTCAGAAATATACTTTTTATGTAGTGCAAGTCTAGAATAAAAATAAAATATTTTCAATGTAATTTTTTACATTTAGCAGTTTATATTTTAAAATGTGACATGAAACTCATGCAACATATTTCATTGTTTTATGGATATTTTTGAAATAGAATTTTTTTTCCTTAGAAAATTTTCCTACCTAGGTACATTTTAATGCTTTCAATATTAATGTATTAAAGGATCTTTGAAATTTTACTGCAGGCAACTTTTATTAAAGGGTCTCAATTAACATTATTTTGTATTCCAACCAGAACCAAAGAAATTAATCTTCTTTTGGTTGAATATTCTTGAGCATCTAGTAGCTGTAATGTAATAACATCATTTTTAGAGTATGAGGACAAATTATAAATTATGACATCCTAATATAATATGAAAAAGAAAATGTTTGTATTTTCAGTTTTGTGAGTATGTGAAGTAGATTTTTTAAATGTTTTGATAAAGGTCTTTTTGGATTCTGTCAGAGAAAAGGAACAGACTGTCATTTTTTTAATTGCAACTTGAATGTCCACAGTCCTTAATAATAATCTATCATTTACCAAACATGTGAACTTTGGCTCTGCTGCTTACTACATTTGATATGGTGAAGGAGTTATTTAAGCTCTCAGTTCCACATTTTCCTCAACAGTTACAGGAGAATAATAATAGAATCAATTTCATAAGGTTTCCATGATGACTATATGAGAAAATATGTGTATTATATATAGAATTATATCTGGCACATTAACTAGTGAGTACTAAATAAATGTTAGCTTTTAACTCTTTTTTCTTCTCACTCTTTATTTGCTTCCTCACTTATTTATTCTGATGGTACATATTGGGAAATGTGATAATTTTTATCATGAAAAATTTGTACTGATTATGTGAATTGTAATAAAGATTTAGAAGTATTTTCATTGTTAGAATAGAGAAATCCTACTAAGTATTAAGCAGCAATATTGTATTCACACATATTATTAATTGCAAATAGTTTCCACTCAGTTATTTATTTGTATCTACCCAATCTTTTCTTTCCATTTTGAAGCACTTACCCAGCCACAGTGTTTGGCACTGGCTCTTCTATGTCTCCCATCAATAAGTTTATAAAGTGATAATCCAGAAAGATATGTTGCTACAATTTAAATTAGTAATGATAAAATATTCTGTAAGAAGAATAACTGCAGGGAAGTTGTTACAAATATGCTTCAAGTTTTTTTCTTTTTTTCACCGAGAACCAGTATAAATAAAATATGATTTGTTTATGTTTTAGTTTATTGTCTTTTTTTCTCTATACTAAATTTGTAAGAATAAATGTTAAATAATGGCAGCTTTTAAATGAGGAAAAGCTTACTTATATTGCAAACGAGTACAACCTCTGTGGAAAGCAATATGGAGATACCTCAAAGAGCTACAAGTAGAACTACCATTTGATCCAGCAATCCCATTAGTGGGCACCTACCCAAGAGAACAAAAGACATTCTATTAAAAAAGACATCTGCACTAGAATGTTTATATTAGCACAACTCACAATTGCATAGATGTGGAAACAACCCAAGTGTCCATCAATACATGAGTGGATTAATAAAATGTGGTATATGTATACCATGGGGTTCTACTCAGCCACAGAAACCAATGGTGATATAGCACCTCTTGTATTATCCTGGATAGAGCTGGAGCCCATTCTACTAAGTGAAGTATCACGAGAATGGAAAAACAAGCACCACGTGTACTCACCATCAAATTGGTATTAACTGATCAACACTTAAGTGAGCATATAGTAATAATATTCATCGGTGTCAGGCAAGTGGGAGAGGTGAGGAGGGGATGGGTATATACAGACCTAATGGGTGCGGTGCTCACCGTCTGGAGGATGAACATGCTTGAAGCTCTGACTAGGGTGGGGCAAGGGCAATATATGTAACCTGATCATTTATACCCCCATAATATGCTGAAATTAAAAAAAAAATTAAAAAGTAAATAAATAAAGTGACATAAACAGAAAAAAAATACACCACTAAGTTAAAATAAATATACATATATATTTGAACCACTTAAGGAATGACTAAAATCAGTATCTTTGCATCACTTCAAATTGCTCATAATTTCAATTCCATTTTCTCATTCCCTTTGATAGGGAATACTGCCCTGACAAATGGAAGGGTGTAAACACAGGAGAACAGGAAGTAAAAGTTAGAATCATGGAAGTAAAATTGATGAGAGTAATCAGTTCACTGAAAATTATCTAAAGAAACAAATTTCACCCTCCATTAGCTTTATTACACACAGAGGTGATGCAAGATGCTGACTTCTTTCTCTTTTCCATGCTGTATTCCAGGAGCATTGTTTGTTAGTCTACACCATTTTCCTGCACTGGCAAATTTTACCTGCTAACTTTTATAAGGAATTCAACCACAAGAAACTCAGAATGTGTATTTAAAATAATAAACATGGTTAGTAAGATCAGAAAAATAATGAAGAGAAGTCAAATATGATTGCCTCTGCTCTTCCAAACCATCCTGTTGATTAAGCATTAAGAGAAATTTATGGTGTTTAAATTGAAAGCATGAACAAATACATTTGATTAATTCTGTGTTGTTTAATAATTTAGGTGTAAAATATTACATCCATTTGAGTTTGGATATTTAAGATTAGTGTATTGCAAGAAAATTAGTGGACATTATGGTCTTTTAATATTTTATTATTAGAGTACTCATAAGCTTGTAGTCACTGCAGCATTTGAGTTTACATAGAGTAGTTGACATATAAACATTATTGCTATCTCACATTGTTAAGGGAAGATATAGGGAGTCTTGCAATAAATAAATTAGTCTAAAATAATATTTAAGTATTAAAAATAAGAAACATTTTTATTGTAAGAAGCAATAATTTTTCACTGCTATGTAAGTGGAATAACTCAAGCAAAATCCCATTTACTCCCATCAAATATGTATTTTATAGCAATAAATAATGTATTATTAAATTAATCCAGACCTGCAAATGAAGAGTCTGTTTGTTCTTTGATGGCTATTTTCATATTATTGAGAATGTTCTGGCTGTTTGGTGAACATAGATGTTTTCTGGTGAATTAAGAAAAGGAAATCAGAAATATATGACTGGAATTATTTGATATTGAAGTACTAATTTCCCCCTGAAAATAAGACCTGTAGAACATAGACTATAACTATTTCTTGGAAATTCTAGGACAAGACACATTGACTATGCACTCGTACCCCAAAACAATATCGATTCAAGGAAAAATAACACATTTCATGTGATTTTTCAATAAAGAAAAACAAATTTCACAAGGTTTAAAATAATACTGTTCAATATGAGATAAATCTCACTTTATCTGAAAGAAAACATCTGGATATCAAGTGTTAGATTTATTTTATTTTTTAATTTTTTAAAGAATATTTGAAGTTTTGAGATTTCTTGCTGTGTGAATATTTTCCGCTTACTAGCCTTCCTATATAGGAAAGTCAACTCATACTGACAACCAAAATCTGACCAGTGGTGGGAGAAATTTCTCTGGTATATCTTCACAGATATTTTATTGAGATGATGATAGATTTTTTTCCCATTAATATAACTATTATAAATGCTTGAAACATAATTCTAATGTTTTCCAGAAACTGACTTTCCAGAAACTGTTTACCAATAGTTTTTTTTGTGTACCTATTTTAATAGGTATGTTTCTTCATGGAAGCTTTTAAAGTCTAATAAATAATGTTGTACTAAATCTATAGCCAATAGACTCTGATAATATATTGCTTGATTGATTTTATATTTGTTTTATATGCATAACATCTTGAAGCTATTACACATATTGATATCTTTACAAATATAAGGGATAAGCTATGAATTACAATAGGCATACAGATTATTATGATTGTGATGGTCATGTCATTGTATGACAGTTTTATAAGGAATGTATTTAAAACTAAATATGGATGTCTTCATGTTACTTGTGATTATAAGAAGATTAGTGGAATTCTTTAATGTCACCTAACTTCTCTGAAGCCTGCCTTCTGACTTCCTCACTGTAAATTGGGGATGACAATGTTGATTTGCTATTCTAAAATGCAATTGTGAGAATAAAATCAGAGAATGTGTCTATGTGCAACCCTTGTACAAATGTAAGGAAGCATGATTTTCATCATCTCTATTTTAAGTGGTCAGAAGAAGTAACATTTACAAAGCCTAGAAATTTTTTTGAGATACTCACTATTAGGCTGATTTTAGGAGATTAATTTTTATATTTTTTATAGTATACTAATTCTTACTTTGTATTTAAAAGTTCTATTTTTAGCTTCATTAACTGCTTCAAATATTTTCCTTGAGTTTCTGCTCTCTATATTTTTAACTTCTTTGATTAGATACTTGGGATATTAAGTTTTTATATTGTATCAAAATGAAATATTTTAACCTATTTGTTTTATCTGATTTTGGCTTTTGCAATATTGCATATATTTTAATAGGTTGAAATTTCAATGATGTAAATTTATGATTATCTTTCTATAATCCAATCACTTTGATTGAAATTCAGTCGCTCAGGATATGCACACAAGTAGACACCATACAAGCTCATAGGCATACACAGTAAATTTGAAGTAAATTTGGAGAAAATTTAATGAGAATATGCATATTTTCTGAGATACACATATATACTTTCCATGGGACCACCATGAGCCAAAGACAATTGTCCACACTAAAGACATTCTATTTAATTTAAGTACATGGATGTTGCAGGTAAATAAAGCATCCTTGGGGAGTCAAGCAAAGTGATCTATTTGCCTTTAAGTGGGAAAAAATCATAATATCAAACTTTATATAGAAATAATTAAATAAAAGGAAAATTCAGCAAAAAACCTTCAGGATATTCCATGGAAAAAGAAAAGAGCAAGAATTTTTACTGAAACAAGTTATTATTCAAATATAAATTCAACAGTTCCAAAAAACTATACCAAGGAACATTGTTTCCATGACTCATTCTTTAGGAAAACATTTGAAAGATTAGTTATCTACAAGTAAGGGAAACCTGTGAAGCTTCAGCAAAAGATCAGAGATAAATATAGGTACATGTGATTGCACAGTTAAGATGAACACCAATGTGGTACCAGTTTGACAGAATAGAATTGGGGGAAGGGCTGGGCACACATGCACACACACGTGTGTGTGTGTGTGTGTGTGTGTGTGTGTGTGTGTGTGTGTGTGAGAGAGAGATGTTTCTCAGCCAGTGTCAAAATGATACATGAAAAAGTAGAACACAACAGAAATAAAAGATGGACCATAAAATAAGCTTGCTTATTGGTTCTTTTTTAATAGTTGGAAGCTACACAGAATAATGAAAATATGACAAGTGAAATAAAAAATTATGCACATATTTAAAAGCATGAAGCAAACACAAAGAACAATTCTTTTGATTAAAATTGAGTGATGGAAATGTGCCAATTGAGGGAAAAGAAAGAGAAAAAAGCTAATAGAAACATGAGAAAAATACATACTGAAAATCATCATATGTTGTGTCAGAGGTTCCCAAAATCAAACTCAGATTCAGTGTTTTTCTAAAATGAACCACAAAACTAAGAAAAGTTGTTATATTAATGATTATAGTTTTTTTACAGTACATGGATACAGATTAAAGTCAACCAAAACAAAAGGGGCATAGGTTACAGAGATAAATCTGGCATGAGCTTCTTTTGTCTCATCCCTATGCAGACAAACAAATAGCACTGAGTGCTGAGAGGTACAGATCCTGTTGCAGTCCTCTACATGTGGCTATATGATTTTCCCAGTACTATTTATTGAATAGGGATTCTTTTCCCCAGTGTATGTTATTGTCTGCTTTGTCAAAGATCAGATGAAAATATGAGGATGGTTTTATATATGGGTTTTCTGTTCTGATTCATTGGTCTATGTCTCTATTTTTGTGCCAGTACCATGCTGTTTTGATTACTGTAGCCTTGTAGTGTAGCTTAAAGTCTGATAAAGTGATGCCTCCAGATTTGTCCTTTTGCTTAAAGTTGCTTTAGCTATTTGGGCTTTTTTCTGGTTCTATATGAAGCATACAATTATGTTACGATAGATATCAGACTTAACTCTAAAGCATGAAACTATAAGAATTCTAGAAGAAAATGTTGAAAAACTTATAGATATGGGCCTCGGCAAAGAATTCATGAAGAAGACCACAAAAGCAATCACAGCAACAACAAAAATTAACAAATGAGACTTGATTAAATTTAAAGGCTTCTCCACAGCCAAGGAGACCATCAATAGAGCAAATAGCCTACAAAATGGGAGAAAATATTTGTATGATATTCACCCAATAAAGGTCTGATAACCAGAATCTATAAGAAACTCAAGCAAATCAGCAAGAAAAAATCAAACAACCCCACAAAAAAGTGGGCAAAATACATGAACAGAAGCTTTTCATATGAAGATAGACTAATGGCTGGCAAACACATGAAAAAAATGCTTAACGTCTCTAATCATAAGGGAAATGCAAATGAAAACCACAATGAGATATCACCTAACTCCACTGAGAATGGATTTTATGAAAAAGTCCCAAACCAACAGATGCTGGCATAGATGTGGAGAAAAAGGAACACTTAAACACTGTTGGTGGACTGCAAACCAGTACATCCTCTATGGAAAGTAGTATGGAGATACCTCAAAGAATTAAAAGTAGACCTACTATTTGATCCAGCAATCCCACTACTGGGTATTTACTCAAATGAAAAAAGGTCATTTTATCAAAAAGACATGTGCACTCAAATGTTTATTGCAGCGCAATTCACAATTGCAAAGATGTGGAATGAATCCAAGTGCCCATCAATAAATGAGCAGATTAATAAAATGTGGTATATGTATACCATGGAGTAAGACTCAGCAACAAAGAACAAAACGGTGAAATAATACCTTTTGTAACAACCCGGATAGAACTGGAGACCATTCTTCTAAGTGAAGTATCCCAAGAATAGAAAAGCAAACACAACATGTACTCACTATTAAATTGGGAGTAATCAATCAATATCCATGTGCACATATGGTAGTAAATCTCAGAAGAAAGCAAACAGGTTGGAGGAGGAAGGAGGTAGGGGTAAATTCACATCTAATGGGTACAATGCACACTATCTGGGTGATGGGCAGACTTATAACTTTTACTCAAACAGTCCAAAAGCAATTCATGTAACCAAAACATTTGTACTCCTGTAATATTCTGGGGAAAAAAAAGAAAGCAGCACTTAATACTTTCAGCAGTGATGTAGCATTGCCTCCCTGGTTGCTGATTTGAGCCTTGAGTCCAGTGTTTTTATTGAGGGTCACTCAGGCAGCATGGAGCACACACATGACTGACCTTAGCTACTCAGTAAATAGCTCTTCTCCTTCCCATTGCCCAGAGCTCTGATATAGTATGTCCCATGACCCCAGATGAACACAAGCAAGCATTGACTATAAATCACATTGTTACAATAAAACCCCTGGTATGCTCCAAGCTCACAGGTATTAAAACAATTTTCGAAGACAGTCTTATCAGGCAGGGTTTACAGATTATCTCCCCGAAGTCCGTCAAAAGAGTCCTTTCTTTGGCATGTGCAGTACTTAAGTACCCCAAACTCTATTGAGTTAACCTTTCACTGTAATATTTACATATACACATACACTAATACACACACATACATATATAACTATATATAAATCAATATATATGAATATATATGTGTATTTCTTTCTATAGTATGCTTATATAAAGAAAACAACATAAATCACTATAGATCAAAGATGAAAGTAATTAACACCTCAATAATTATATATGGGTTAATATTAGTTATAGGGAAAATCAACATTTATTTTAGTATTAAATATTATTTAAGAAAATTATCACTAATAAAAATTAAAAAGCTAATTTGAAAGGAATTAAGCAAAGTGATGGAAGATATCATAGCTATTAATAAAAAATTTTTAAAGACAAAAATGACCACCAAAAAAAAGAACAAAAGACATTCTATAAAAAAGACATCTGCACTAGAATGTTTATAGCAGCACAATTCACAATTACAAAGATATGGAAACAATCCAAGTGCCCATCAATAGATGAGTGGATAAATAAAATGTGGTATATGTATACCATGGAGTCCTACTCAGCCACAAAAAACAGTGGTGATCTAGCTCCTCTTGCATTATCCTGGACAGAGCTGGACTCCATTCTAAAAGTGAAGTATCACGAGAATGGAAAAACAAGTACCACATGTACTCACCATCAAATTGATGTTAACTGATCAACACTTAAGTGCACATACAGCAATAACATTCATTGGGTATCAGGCGGTTGGGGGGAGGAAGGAAGGGATGGGTATATACACACCTAATGGGTGTGGTATACATTGTCTGGGGGATGGACATGCTTGAAGCTCTGACTCAGGTGGGGCAAAGGCAATATATGTAACCTAGACATTTGTACCCCTGAAAAATGCTGAAATAAAAAAAAAGCAAAATCAATGGCCTTAATTTACTTAGCTCTATGCAAATACATTTTAAAAATTGGATAAAATGGAGAATTTTTTTAAAAAATTACCAAAAACAACTTACAACAGTCTTCCTTACAATGAAAAAATAGAGAATTTTTCAAATAATTAAACTTCCCAAACTCCCAGTACTAGATGCTTTCCTGGTAGAATTCAACTAAGCATTTAAAGTGTCATAATAACACTTTTAAAACAGAGAAAGAAAGAAAACTTTAATATTACTTGTAAGTCAGATATTGCCTAACATTGTTGTAAAACCTAATGAAGATTGCCCTCCACATGAAGTAACTGCCAGCACACCTCAAATATTGATATCAGTATAAAATTATTTAAACTATTAGCGAAGAGAATTTAGCAGACTCTTCAAATATGACCCAGTTAGTTTGTCCCAGAAATGCAAAAAGTGTTCAATAATGGAAAATGTATGACGATCACAGCAATAAATCTGATGAAATAAGCTGTATGATCATCTTCACAAATAACGAAAAGACACTTCACAAAATTCAGCTCATGTTAGACAAAAAACATTAAGAAAAAACTGGGAACTTTCTTAATGAGATGACGTATCTCAGCCCCAAAGCCATCACCATACACAACAGGGAAATGATGAAATATCTCAAACACATCCACTAAAGCCAGGACCGAAACTATAATAGGAGCTGGCTATTGTGCTTACTGCTTACCATCCTACTGGAAATACTAGCTCTATTAGACAAGGTAAAGAAATTCAAGATGTAACAGTTGGAAAGGAATAGGTTAAACTTTTGCTACTTACCATATACATGACTATGTAATGGAATAATCTTCAGAATCAAGTGGAAAGGAAAATAAAAAAAAAGGATACAGTGAGGTAGTAGAGTATAAAATTAATTTATGGAACACTACTCCTTTTCTATGTGTGCTTGTGCAGTGTGTTTATCTATTTACGTATATATTTATAATGATATGTGTACCTATTATTTATAATGATATGTGTATATATATTGGCATATGTTCATGGTATGATACACAGTACAATTAAAGAAAAAATAAAATACCTAGGAAAATACCAAAACCCATGTACTCTTTTTATAAGGAAAAATTTAAAACACTACTGAAAGTATACAAAAATATTAATTCCATTAAAATTATATTTAATTAGAGAGCTGATATGAACTAGATTTTAATAATTTGCCCCATTTTCTTGACTTGGGAATCTAATTAAAAAGTCAAGGATCTTTGAGTTACTGATGCAATATAGTTGCAGTGTCTGTCTCTGGGTGAGCAATATTCACTCTAAGAATGTATTTTGAGTTCTCACCCTCTCTTCCCACCCCCTCATGTGATACATCTGCTTTAGAAATAGCAAAAAGGAACAAAGCTTCCGTTTAGAAAAGCAGCAGGAAGAGAGGTTCATTTGTTGTTGCACAAAGATTTATGTCAAGCAAACAAAAAAGATGCTAACCTCCTCTGGTGGACAGTAACGCCTACATCTAAATGCTACTATGGTTGGTCGCATGCTTTGAAAACTCTCACAGTCAGAATATTCAACAACAAATGCCAATCTGACAACTGGGTGTGTTTAATATCATTTATCTTCCCAAAAGCTAAAAATTGCCTCAAGCAGTTCTGATAAACAGTATCTCTTTCTATTCATGCTTCTATTTTATCTTTTATTTTTTGCTCAATCAAAATATTTTTTCAGTGAGTAATGCTATTTGTATATCATTTGCATTCAGAAATATCTATAAAAAGTATAATTTCTTTAGCGATTATGCACAAAATACTTCATGTATCCTATCAATCACCTTAATTTAAAGGTAGTACTAATTTTATTCTCATAACTTTCTACAGGCATGTAATACTGAAACTTGATCCTGAAGGCTATGTCATTTGAGTCTCAGAATAAGGAATGTGGCTTACTTCTTTCAATGTATGCAATAAAACAACATTGTTATTAATATGATTCAATACTAACATAAATTACAGCATAGAAGATAAGGTCATAAATTTTGAATCTTAGATACATAACATATGACTCTGTGACCTGAAGCAAGTTACTGAACTTTCTGTGCTCAGTTTCTTCATCTGTTAAATGGAGACAATGGAAGTAACTGCTCTCATGATGGTTGTAAGATTTAAAGGAGATAATATATGTGAAGCAATCAGAGAGCATGTAGTATTTAATTAGCACTCTGTTAGTTTTTTATTATTGATGTTATTATTTTTGTCAAGTTGCAACACATAATAAATTGATTAGCTAGAGTACTAAAAAACATAATCAGATTGCCATGTTCTTTTAAAATACTCTTCAATTTCTTGCTCGTAAATCAACACTTTACAACAGTCAATAACTTTGAGATATATTTTGCAATTTCTTGAATTTCCATCCTAAATGTGCTTTTAGTTTGCTAGCCATAGGCCATATCAATCCTTAACATGCCTAATTTCTAGTCTTAAAAAAAGGAAAAGCACTGGAGCTATCAACTTCTAGGTCAAGAGAGTACATTTACCTCCTCACACTCTCTCTTTTCCCCTCCTGGTAACCACCATTCTACTATCTGTTTCTATGTATTTGACTTTTTTTTAAAGATTCCACATATAAGTGAGACTATGTAGTATTTAAAATTCTTTTTCTGGTTTATTTCACTTAGCATCGTGACCTACAGTTTCATCCATGTTGACAAAAATGGCAGTATGTCCTTTTTTAAGGTTGAATAATATCCCACGATTTTATTCCACAATATTATTCCACTATATATATTAATATATGTATATATGTATATGTAATATGTAAATATTATGTATATATTAATACATAAACATATATGTGTGTATTAATATATATACACACACAAACACCACAATTTTTTTCATCTATATATTGATGGACTTAAGTTGTTTCCATATCTAGGTTATCATGAATAAAGACACAATAAACAAGGGAGCACAGATTTCTGTATGAAGTACTGACTTCATTTCCTTTGGGTATAGCAGAGAGATTGCTGGGAGATTTAGGTCAAAGGGTACAAAGTTTGCATTTATATAGGAATAATAAATCTAAATATCTAAGGTACATCAGGAAAACTATAGCCAATAATATTGCATTGTACATTAAAAATTTACTAAGAGAGTAGTCTAGGTGCTCTTATCACTAAAAGAAGGTAACTAAAGAAGTCAACTTACCTGTTAGTAATCACTTCACTCTTTGTATGTCAAAACATCATGTTGTATACCTTAAATATATATAATAAAAATCAATAAAGTAATTGCAGAGAGAAGATTGAGCACATATTTTGATCTACCCACTTCCTACTGTTCCAAACACACTAATGTAGTTGGAATATATGCTAAAACATTTAAAAATATATTTCCAAATGCAAATGGAAATCTCTAGAACCAGAACTGAGATGAAACTTGTAACATTTGTTATAGGAGAAACCAAGTTTTATTATGAATGTGGTACAGACCTCAAACACAGATCTTAGGAGCTGTGTTTTCAAAGTCATTGTTAAATAGGAGCTGAAGCCTGGCCCCAAAGTACCTGAGAAAGTCCCCTCCGGGCTTCTTATTGCAAAGCAAGGAGAGAACGTGCACAAATGGGACCAGGGTAACTCTTTCAACCTTAGTCTTGGTTTCAGAAAAAAATGAATTTCCCATTGCTCATCATAGCCATGAACTGTATGCCTGATCCAGTGGAAAAATAGATTCAAGGGAGGAGAATATTTGAAGATCAGGACCATGTAAAAAACACAAACACTATATAAAAATTAAATATAAACCACCACTACCTATGGGACATGCTGGATTCACTTCCTGGGGAAGATATTATCCAGGGAAGGTAAACTCACAGCAAAAAAACACATACACATACACAAGACGTAAGAAAGTTGAAAATCATGAAAAACATTGTAGTCATCCCCTAAAACGTGAGAATTCGTACCCAATATATGTGACATTATAAAGCATTCTGAAAAAAAATCAATTTAAATATATTTAAATTTTTAAAAGATATAAAATCCAATTCATATCCATAGAACACAAATAAGAATTTATTATGCCATAAAAAATACATGTTTAAAATAGTCAAGTAGAAATATGTTAACCATGATAATAAAAATGTCTACAGTATATTATTGAATTCTTTTATTCCTTTTACCCTGAAGTCTTTCTATGCTGTATCTCATTTAGTCCCTACAAAACCATTATTAGCAGCCTCATTTTTACACATGATGAAACTGAGTTCAAAAGTGAGACAATGGGAAATATAACTGGCAGAGTCTTTGAGAGCATATATAAATGTAGAATTTTTAATATCCATTTTTATAATCATCATCTACAATAGCTTAAATCAAGGCATATTGTGTTCAGGGAAGCTGCTTTTATAGTCAGCCAACCTAATAAAATTCAAGTGACCTTCCTTGATGCTGGATTAATGCACAGAGTAGAAAATGGGTAGCCCATCCCTTATACTTCCCAAATATTCATGTTTCAGCCTAGTATCACATGAATTGTGATTAGCCCTCATTGTTCTGAAAAAAACACCAAAAATTGTAATATTGACAAAAATGTCCTAAGAATGAATAATATAAGCAATTCTTTTCAGATCAATTCTTTAGAGAAAATTCATAAAGTGTGGTAGAACACTCTGTGCCCAAAACATACATATGTTATATAAATTATATAGATATATATTCATTCCCACTTTGCTTTATCAATTTAAAATTGCTGAAAATACATCCAGAATAAATCAGGATATAAATCTCAGCACAAACATTTTAGTGGCAGAGAAGCACTCAGATTTTAAATGAATGCATTTTTTTTTCTTTTGTGGCTTCTCTTTGGTAAGGTAAGGTAATTGCTTTTGCCATTCAGGATTCAGATTTATGCCTCACGGAAGACCTTAAACCAAGCTGATCAATTGGGCTACCCTAGAATGTCACAATACACCTCAAGTGTCCTAGTAGGAGACATTCTTTTTCCTTCACTACAAATGATATACTAAAGCCATTTTTATATTCCTCAAATCAAATAATCAATATAATTTTAGAAAATACAAAACTATAATTTCTGATCTATTTGCTTTTTATTTCCACCTTTCCATTTTTTTCCAAAAGTAAGAATATGCTAGTTTTAGCAATGACTAGATATAGTTTATTTTCAGCATTTACCCTCCACCTCAAACAATCATTCTTTATTTTCCTCATTTTCACCTTCAAATTTCAGGTGTCCAGTGTTCTCTGTTCATTTCCTGTTCTCACTACCTTTTTTCTCACTTCTTCTGCCCCATCATTTTCCCACAATGTATTACTCTGGCTCTGTGATAATGTATTCAGTATGCATACACCTTTTACTGGCATGTTTGTTCCTTATATTAATATGCAAATAAATTCATGGTCACATATTAATGGCTATAAACAACTGATCAATCTTTTTTTCCAGTTAATATGTGAGTTTAACAAGAATTTCCTAGCTATCTCTTTCAACTACACATGCTTAGCCATGACAACCCTCCCTCATGAGGCAGGTGGTATTTGACCCAATGACACCTGTTGAGAGAGCACATTCAAGGGCCGTGTCCAGTTACTGAGCTAGCTACTTTGGGGCAAGTAAGCTTTAGGGCAATGATCAAACATATACTCAAGTCACCTATTTGTTTTTATAACTGAGTGGTTGTTCACTGCTCCACTCTCTAGAGAAAAATTAGAGTCATAATGTTCACCGTTCCTCATGGCCCATTAAAAGACAGTGGCTAGAAAATGTCTTTATGGTGTGGAAAGCTGCATATCATGCAGAGGAAAGAGATGTATCTTGTCTATGTACATATTCCAAATATCAGTTTAAATTTTTTTTCTGAAAATCTACTCTATTAAAAGTATACTAGGAACCTTGATATTTATTGGAGTTAATATACTGTCCTTCTCTAATCAAAGCTCTTTATTTTTATGCTATTTTAATTGTTTTTTTATCCATTTCCTTGTAAGTTCTATGAAGAAAACCTGATCCTTCCTTTTGTTCACTGCAGTGCTAGGCACAGAGTTTGAAACATAAGAGGTGGTTAGTAAATACAAATGGAGAAGGACTGCTTTAAAATATCTCTCTGTATTTCCCCTGCAGCCCTAAACTCAACAATCATTACAGGTTCAAGTAATTTAGAATGCTTATAAATTATACACTGATTTCAAGCCTTCTGGTAACAGCCACATTGTTTTTTCCACTTTGCTTTATTTGCAAATCTAAAACTTGTCAAAACTGCAAAGCCAACTAGGGGGAAATATCCCTGAACTAATGCTATTGTGTCAGTGATATGCGACATTCATAAACAGGATTGTCAGGACTATGCTGTCCATAAACCAGTCATTGGTGTCAATGTTTTCATGGTAATAAAACATATTTTCTTTGACATCCCATTCAGAATTATCTATACCTTCATAGGGGTAGAGTGATCAAGTCATTGGGCAGTAGAAGCTATATGTCCAGTTACAACAAAATTAGGGATTTACTTGGCAGTGAGTCACTTCCGTTAACTCAGAAAATCCTCATTCAGTTGAAAAATAGCAAACTTGGGGGAAATATAATATATTTAAAATAGAGAAAATTTCCTTGAAGTAAGGTCACAGGTGAAATACAAGGAAAAATGTCCTTGAAAAAGAAAAATTAAGTTTAAGTGAAATGATTTATCCAGACACAATACATTCATATCGTCTATAGGAAAAGTACTCTATTAGATTTTACAGGAAGTTTTAAGTAGAGAATAAGGGAGAATGAATATTGAGGAAGAAAGAGTAGTCTCTGTCATAGCAAGAAAATAAATAGAATTCATCTTTCTTCTCAAGCATCTAATTTATCATGTAGGAATATTTTAGGCACTCCGAAAATGTCAATTAAAATATGTCAAAGCATTCTTCATAACCAGTTAACTGCACCATGGCTGTTATTTTAATTTAAGTAATAAGTCTAAATTTTTTAAAAGAAAATAATTTAAATCGAATCTAAATGGCATAAAAATCTGTTAAATACTTATAGATGACTTTTAAAGCACTCAGTATATGCTAGCATCCAACTTATTCCAAAAGTCTGTTCAAATGCAAGATTTCCTCTCCAGCAAAGATTCATTCTTGTTATATGACTTAAAAGAACTGTATAAGTTACTTAAATAGGCATATCTGTTGGTCTCTTTTGTGTTACGATTTTGCAGAAATATTCCCATGAACAAATATTTTGAAACCATCAATCTAACATTCAGCAACTCTGTTTAGAAATATGTTTATGGATAAAATTTTCATTTTACATAGAAAAAGAATCTGTATCTAGAAAGATGTTCCATTGGGATAACAAACGCTCAATTTCGTCCTGACTTCAGAGAGAGTTTCAGAAGACCTTAACACTAATTCTCTCATTTAATTTGGCAAAGAAATTTACCGAAGTAATATGATCTATTTAATAAAGTATGTTTCAAAATAACCAGTTTCACTTGGTTTCTCTATAATAAGAGTAATGGACCTTTCATATTCACATTTTATCACCAGCCCTTAAGATAGTGCCTTGCCTGAAGTAGAAATGCAATACATATTTTTGAATTAAGTATTAATTCATAATTATGCTAATAATAGATACTAGTGATCCTGAATGGCAGGGGTAGGAAGGGGAAGTGAGGTGAATGTCCCATTACATTAGCTAGGGAATTCCACTTGTCATATCCAAATGCGAGCCTAGCTTTACACCCCCCCTGCAAATGTTGCAGTAATTTTCCTTATGACCCCAATGAAAACCACAACTTGAAAATGAGAGATATATTTTCTAAAAGCCAATGTATTCTTGCTTATAGTGTTATCTGTGTGCCACTCTAAATTATAAAAACCATGGAGAGTGACCCCCTGCCTATGTTATTATAAGAACTAATGTATGCATAAGGCTATAGTCTTTCCATGATATTAATATAATGGAGAATTTAGTAACTAATTTTGAATAAATAGATGAATGAATGAGTAAATAAAAGAAAGGCTGATTGAATGGAATTTGTAATAAAAATTAACAGAGCTGGAATTTTTACTGTTGTGTTACAGAAATAGATGTTCAGTCACTAGAGATTACACTGTCAAAATTATTCTATATTCAGAGGAATACTTTCTATGAAATAATAGAGAGCACTCCAACTTCCTGGTGAGAGCCTCAACTTGAGTTTTGCAGCCAAAGAACACCTGGATCCACAGATAATATGTGTAGTCTGATCTCAATGGTAGAGTAGTAAAGGTCATAGAATGTTCTACAGATAAAGTCACCACAGTAGAGTTAGAATTCAGAAAGGATTCATTTAGACACAGAAGATTCAAAGAACTTGTGATGGGAAACGAGAAAACAGAATTGAATAGAGCCAATGAGAGGGTCCAAAGCACTGTGTAGAAAAAAACCTAGGAGAATTAGCCCTCTGATTGCCAGTGAATGAGATGTAATCGCTCAAACTCTGCAATATCTTGACATGTTACATATACAATGCTTTATATAATTTCTGATATTACAACATGCACTAGCCCTACAAGTTACTTATAATGACCAAGTAGATTTTTTCACCCTTTCTTACATTTTTTTTTTAATCTCTAAACTCGGTATTAAGTGTCTAACAAACTCTCTGGTCTTATTCATTGGCAGAATGTCAGTGCTGCTTTAGAGAGAGAGAGCTCAAAAAACTCATCTTATTAGTAGTGGGACTAACTAAGGATTCAAGTTGGAAATGTATTAAATCATGGAATGGAAATACAGTTGTTTCTCTTTCTGTGTAAAAAATTAACCATGGCATTATGATATGGTTATATATCTAATAAATATTATTTCTGTAAAATAATTGTTACATAATATAATACAAATGTATCATATGTGTAGTAGCACCTACTGTATACCTGGACCATTTCCTTGCCTTTAATGTAGGCAGACTTTCATTTACCAAGTTCCAGGTAATTTTTATAATTAGTTTCACTTATGCATATTTAGCTTATTCTTTTGCTTATCTAAAAGATAGATGAAACATTTACTCTGTGTGAATATAACTTAAAAAACAGAAATGATTTGGCTAATATATTTATTTTATAAGTGCTTTGGAAATCATAAAATAAATATGCTTAATCAGTGTTAGAGCTATTTTAAAATTTCAGTTCAGCAACAGATGGTGAATTAAAATTCTTTGAAGACATTATAACTTTTGATTGTGAACAGAGCAAGGAAGAGAGAAAAAAAATCCAGGCCAATATTCTTACTTTTAAATTTTGTCATTTATAAATAGATAATTATGTTGTGATTTGCAGTTACTTACAATATTTTATTTTTACTAAGTAAACACATAAGTTAGAAAAAATAAAAATACATTAGACAATTTTGGATTTGTTGTTATTTATTTTCACTAGAAAATATAATATAATACACTATAATTACAATATCAATATCAAGGAAAGTCACCTCCAGAATTTTTTTTCTTTAAAATGACTTTTCAGTACGCTGAGAGTAGCATAATCAATTGCTTTATGCACTTTACCTGGTTTTCTTCATAATGGTATAGCCCTTTAATGAACATAATTCAAATAGCTTTGTAACCATGGGATATAAAGAACACATATTTGGATGCATCTTTATAAGAGGACAGCATAAAATAAATACAAATATGATTAGAGATATATAATAGCAGCTCAATCATAATCATCCATGCTGAGAAAAAATTTCACGGAGTGCAAATCCAAAGGCATTGCTTATCTTTCTCTGAAAATGAAAATCTACTAGCCAGAATGAGAATAGGTTGTTTACAGGCATACCTTGATTCACTGAATAATGACTGCTTTTGCAGCAGAAACTCAAGTCAGAAGACGGACTGAAAGAATACTCAGTGGGGAGTAATTGTACTTCCCCAGAGCTGATGAACTTCCGAACTGAGGTAAGTTGAGGAAAAATGGAAAGCTGGCATCCTACTGTATCTGTAGCAAGCACTCACACTGATAATGTAATAGATATTGATGTCTGCCCACTGAGATGAAGCGTTGAAGAAAAAAAAGAGAGACATTTTCCAACTCTTCCTGATTCTATATTATTCTTCTCATGACTGGTGCTTGAAAGCTAGTAAAAGGATTCAAGAATATCATTACCTCTGGAATGTATCTAATTGGATAAATGGTGGCAAGTTTTGGTTCCCACTGATGGAGAGGTAGTTGCAGTTACTTCATATTTTTGTTTAAGGAAGCTTTATCATGCTCACTGAATTTTGTTATTTTTGAAAAACTAGGATAATAATGCTTTTATCATTATTTCTTTAGACATGTATTGGCACTTCAGGCAGTGCATCCAATCCTATCATATTCCATTATCAGTGAAAAACTACAGGATAATACTAGGATAACAATTACCTTAAAATAAGAAAGAAAATAAAGACTTTATGTCTGCTATAACATTTATTTAGTACTAAAATTATTCTTCAGAAAACAAAATTTAACTTTAATACATAACCTAATTTTAGTCATGTGTACATGACATTACATTTCTACATATTTAATTGTTTTCTTTATGATAATTTTTCTATAAGTATAGTAAAAAATGACTTGCAAAAGTTTTTGAAGATAAGAAGTAAAAAACTGAACAAACTGAAAAATAAACAACTCTTCTTACATCTGTCAGAGAAATGAGGTCACAGGACAAACCACAACCTCCCAAATTGTAGAGACAAGGAGTTGGATACAGAGAATCCCAATGTACCCAGGCAGAAATTCATGAACAGAAATTTCCATGGGAACCAATAAAAGGATAGAAAAACATAAATTGCAATTGATGAATTGCTGGAGGCTCAGTGTGGACAAGCCTATGAGATTTTAAAAAATGTCTCCAAGGGGACCCAGTGATAGAAGCATTCTCAGACTTTTGTGAGATGTACCTCAATTAGCTGTCTCAGGTCCTCACAGCAAATATAGGAGGAAAATCATTTCATGTGTCCAGCAGTGGGAGGAGAGAAGCAACCATTTCAAAATATACTATATAGTGCAGCCCTCAGGAGAAACTATTTTTTAGATTTATTTAATTAATTTATTTATTTTTAATTATTATGGGTACATAATAGGTATATATCTTTGTAAGTTACCCAAGATGTTTTGATACTGGCATACAATGTGAATTCATCAAATCAGAGTAATTGGGCATTTCAACATCTCAGACATTTAGTATTTTTTTTGTGTTAGGAACATTCCAATTCCACTCTTTAAGTTATTTTGAAGTATACTCTAACTTATTGTTGATTATAGTCATTTGGTTTTGTTATCAAATATCGTTCATTCTATCTAACTGTCTGACTGTACTTTTACACCCATTAATCATCACCATTTTATACTCCAATCCCTGCTACCCTTCCCTCCCACTGGTAACAGTCATTCTACTCTCTTTATCCATGAGATCAATTGTTTTTTATATTTATGTCCCACCTGTGAAAGAAAACATGCAAGATTTGCCTTTCTGTGCTTGGCTTATTTCACTTAAAATAATGTTCTTCAATTCCACCCACGTTATTGTCAATTGCAGGATTTCATTCTTTTTTGTGGACATATAATATTCAATTTTGAATATGTACCACAATTTCTTAATCCATTCACCCATTAGTGGACACTTAGGTTGATTACATATCTTAGTTATAGTGCTGTAATAAACATGGGAGTGCACCTATCTTTTCAATATAATGAATTCCCTCCTTCGGATATATACTCAGTGATAGGTTTGCTGGGTCATATGGTATTTCTATTTTTAGTTTGTTGAGGCACCCCCGTGCTGTTCTCTATAGTGGTTGCACTAATTTACAGTCCCACCAGAAGTGTACAATGGTTTCCCTTTCTCCACAATTCTCACCAGCATTTATTATTGCCTGTCTTTTTTTAATAAAAGCCATTTTAACTGGGGTGATATAATATCTCATTGTAGTTTTGATTTGTATTTCTCTGATAACTAATGATGTTGAACATTTTTTCACATACCTGTTGGCAATTTGTATGTCTTCTTTTGGGAAATGTCTATTCACATCCTTTGTCCAATTTTAATCAGATTCTTTATTTTTTCCTGTTGAGTTGTTGGAGTTCCTTTTATATTCTAGCTATTAATCCCTTGTCATATGGGTAGTTTGCAAATATTTTCTCCTATTCTGTGTGTTGTCTCTTCAATTTGTTGATTGTTTCCTTTGCTGTGCAGAAGCTTTTGACAATAAATCTACCACTATGTCATGGCAATATCTGGAACATGAAGACTAACTCAGTTACTGCGACAGGCAAAGACAAAGAGAAAATTGAATGTGAGCCTTTCATTGTGTCTCTCTGCAAGTGACATACAGTATTACCAGTTAGAGTTCACTGGCCAGGATAAGTATTACATAAACATGTCTAACTACAGGGAAGACAAGAAAAAATTGTCCACAAATAGACTATGTGGTAGGTATTGTCATTGAAATAATTTGTATAGCACAAGGGAGAAAAAGGGAACCAAACAAAAAAATCAAAATTTATTACAATTAGGTGTTCCTATGTAAGAAGGCAACATTATTACATTTGAAATAAAATGAATTTCTTCAAATATACATAATTATACTTTATATTTACATGTAAATCCCAATCTAGCTAATAGTAGGTGATTAACTAAACTGAACTTCATAATTCATGAGCCATTTCACATATTATTCCAGATGATTTTCTCAAGAATCCTGCAGTAGAGGTTTGAATAAGAATGCATCTGTGTTTGTGATTTAAGCAGCTCTCTTGAAAGCAGTTTTTTCCAAAATTCCTCACATTACCTTTCATAACACTAATTTTTCTGTAGTTATAAGGATTATAAATCATTTTCTATACTTAATTTATAATTTAAAAATTTAAACTTTTATTTTGCAAATATGCAAATAAGTTTACGTTTTTTATCCAATATTAAATTACAATTATTAAAGATAGGAAATGAAAACAATATCAGCTGTTGAAATAACAAAATGCATGTCTATAATAGATTAATCAGCTATACCTTCATATTTTCCAACTCTTAACCTCTCTTGATTCCTGTGGCTTATAGGACCTGATACCTTTCCATGAAGGTACAGCTGATTAAATAGTTGTATATGAAGTAATCTTAAATGGCACAATGGCTACTCTCTAAAGCATAGTGTTAAGTAGAAATACATAATAAAATTATTATCATAGCTAATATTTGTTGTTATTTTCTTCATGTCAAATATTGTACTAAACTTCTCAAATGCATTATACTTAAATTCTCACAATAGCTATGTAATGTAGGTACAATTGTAAGCCTCTTTTTACAGATGAGAAAACTGAGTCATGGAGAAGTTTATGGGACTTGCTCAAGATTGCTGGGCTAGTAAGTGGTGAAACCTGGAAGCAAATCTAGGCAGCCTGTTCTTTTTTTTTTTTTTTTATTTCAGCTCATCATGGGCGTACATAAGTTCAGGTTATATACATTGTCCATGTCCCGCCCATCCCCCTGAGTCAGAGCCTCAAGCGTGTCCATTCTCCAGACAGTGCACCTGGCACTTACCATGTAGTCATACCTCCATCCCCTTCCCCCCGCCCCCCCCCCCCCGAGTCAGCACCTTCAAGCATGACCATTCCCCAGGTGGTGCACAATGCACTCATCATGTAGGCATACACCCATCCGCCCCGCCCCCCCCCCTGGTCTCAGTCTGATATCCAATTTGTATCCTTCCCCGATGTGCATTTAGGTGATGATCAGGGAAACCAATTTTATGGTTAGTACATGTGATGCTTGTTTTTCCATTCTTTGGATACTTCACTTAATATAATGGGTTCCAGTTCTCTCCAGGAGAACCAAAGAGATGTTGTATCACCGTTATTTCTTATAGCTGAGTAATACTCCATGGTATACATATACCACAGTTTAAACATTCGGGTACAGGTGTCTTTGTTATAGAATGACTTTTGTTCTTCTGGGTAGATGCCCAATAATGGGATTGCTGGATCGAATGGTAGGTCTACTTGAATCTGTTTAAGATATCTCCATAATGCTTTCCATAGGGGTTGCACTGGTTTGCAGTCCCACCAGCAGTGTATGAGTGTTCCTGTCTCTTTGCATCCACGCCAACATGTGTTGTTTTGGGACTTTTTGATAAAGGCCATTCTCACTGGAGTTAAGTGATATCTCACTGTGGTTTTGATTTGCATTTCCCTGATGATTAGGGATGTTCAGCATTTTTTCATATGTTTGTTATAGGCAGCCTGTTCTTGAGCTGCTGTTATTTATTCTGAGCTACATAGCACATATAAAATAAATATATATGTACACACACACATATATATACACATATTTATAGAGAGAAAGAGAGAGAAATTGCCTGTAGATATATACATACACAAATGCTTTAAAAAAGAACAGTAGAATAACTGTCAAGCTTTTACCCATCAAATCAGAATATAGACTTCATAAAATTTGCTATTGCATCTGCTTTGTATAATACTTTTTCTCTGGCAAGTGCCTTGTTGATGTTAAACATTTAGTAAATATTTGTTATTGATTTACTGAGTCACTGACTGACAGTGTTCAGTATTTACTTTTGTATAAAGAAATGTTTTTGGGAGAAGCACAGTGATGTAATTCACTTCTTTTATATTTTTATATTATTTGATTCCTTGAAAATGAGATTATGTTAAAGCATGATATAATTTATGCTATCATAAAAAATTGTGAAAACTATCTGTAAAAACATATAAGCTAAAATTTTCTATAAATTTTAAGTTTGTTTCATCATAGTGTATCGGTTTGTTCAGTAAGATTTTAGGTCACTCCAACAAATGCAAACCACTTAATACATTATTTTATATGATGTACAGTAGATGTTTCCATTTCCTTTGAAAATTTAAAATACTTTGGTTCACATTGCAATTTCACTGTGGCTTTTATGGGCACCACAACATATATTTGGAAACCAAATTATTAAGATTTGTAATATTTAAATACCTTAATTAGAAAACAATATAATTTTTAATTCTCAGTCCAAGTTGTTTTAATGTAGAATTATTTGTTAAAGGACACTTTCATTGTTAATAATGTTAATACCTATGCCATTGGCTGATGTATATATGTCAAGTTTTAACTATTATAATTTTATTTAGTAGTATGAGTATAATCTCTTTCTGACCTGTATATAAATTGGCTATTTTATAATTTTTTTTCTGTTTTTAAGGAAACAAGTTAAATTTATGGTTATTTGAAATGTTGTTTATTATTTTCATGACCTATTCATTTTTATGTTGATACTCATAAGGTTAACATGTCAAAATGAAGTATGAGCTTTTGAGCATCTCTAATAGCTGCTTGAATAGTTATGGCTATAATAATAAAGACACAGATGGTGAAGAATATTTGACATTTTGTCATCTTAAAAATGCATTTTGTTTTCCTTATAATATGTTTTTATATTGTTATGATGTTGCAAAGCCAAAGGCCTGACACTAAATAAGAATTTCCCAGAAATTAAAGGCTGGATATATTTAACAATGACAGTTACATAAAATGACATTCTAGAAAACTGTGTATAAATATATGAGTTTTTTTCAATTATTTAAGATTGGGAATTAAATAATAACTAAAGTACAATAGTGATATTAAATTACCTGATTCATAACTTAATAGAAATATGTTCATAAATAAATTAACTTCTTTATAACTGCTTCCTGAGATATAAAGATGATAGTATTTTTTTCACAGTTCAATTCCAAGTTCAATTGAGCTAAACTTTATTACTAATATCTGGCACACATTAATTAATAGAGTAATACTGCAGAATTTTTTTAAAAAAGTAACAAAATGTCTTTTTATAAAATTATAGCTTAATTTTGTTTCTGAGAAATTAAATTGTTCATCCATTATTTTTCTTATGTAGTTGACCTTTCACCAATACTTACTCAGGAAAATATTTACCAATATTTCTCTATATTGTGTTGATCATTGCATTAAGCACTGGGGATGCATTATTGAACAAGACATACAAGTTATTGGCCCCTATGAAGCTTCCCTTTTAAGTATGTATGTGAGAGGCTGGAAAAACAGAAAATGAAATATATAAAAAATGAATGAATATGAAATTTCAGAGTGATGGATATTATGATTGATTAACTTAAGAAACTAGTGACTGGAAAGTTACTTAATAGAATGGCCAAGAAAATGAGACAACAAGTGAGATAAGGGCTAAATGATGGAAGAATCAGTCACATAAATGTCCCCAGGAAATAGTTTTCTATGCAGAGGAAAAGTAAAAGTAAAGATGAAGAAGTGGGACTAAAACAGGCATAAATGATGAGTAAGAAGAAGGCTCTATAGCTGTAACATAGTGAGGAAAGCTGCTTAGGTCTCATTGCAAGAAGAAGGCAGAGATCAGATTTTTAAAGCATGATAGGAAGGTTTGCTTAATTGTAACTTCAGTAGAAAGTCTTTGAGTGACTTTAATCAAAATGTTGACATAATTTAATTTTTTAAAATAATCTAAATTCAACTAATTGTTAGGATCTTCTTTCAGTCTAAGTAGAGAATAATGGATGTTTAATAAACAGAATTAGTGAAGATAAAAAGAAATAAGCTAATTAGTAGATATGCTGGAGGTAGAATCAAGAGAATGAATTTTCTGAGAGCAGTAAGTGAATAGATAAACCTAGGATAGTTTGTGCCATACCAGAACACTGCAATGATGTAAGAATGGATCAATTGTGGCTGATGGAAGGAAGAGGAGAGTGAGCAATCCATGTAGCCCCTTTGGGAGATGTAAAATATGGGTATATCTTACATTTCCAAAAAAAGATTCTAAGTTGTCTATAGGTATATGAATCTGAGACTCAGGGTAATATCAAGACTATAGCTATAAATCTGGCTGTCATAAGAATGTAGATTATTTTAAAGCTTTGAGGCAGGGTGACATTACCCAATGAGAGAAAAAAAAGCCTAATATAAAGCCCTAAAACACCCCAGTATTTTGAGTTATAGGAAGGGAGCCTCAGCAGTGGCCAAGGAAAACAAAATAATCAGGATGTGTTATTTTCATTAGTGCCTGGGAATGATTTATTTTTCTAAGAAATTAGGAATGGTTTTAGTCAAATCCTGCTGAGAGAAAAATTATGATGGAAACAAAACTAGCATTTTGTAATATATAATGTACTATTGTCTTTACTATATACTGTATGTCTTTACTATATAAGGAGTTTTTAATTCGCATACTGAGAAAGGAAATTAGAGTAAACCAATGAAAAAATAAGGGTGAAAAAGAGGCAGAAATTATAAGAAATATTAATTTTGTTAATGTTAATCATATGGTCTTAGAAGAAAAACTGGAGTTTAGATGAAATTGTTGACCTTCAAGTTTATTTTAAAAATTTATAGCTTGATGATTAATATAAAATAACAATTATATTATTCTGCTTTTGAAAGTACAGAATGGTAAAGTTTTGTTAATTTTTCCAACAGACATAAAAAAATTAATGTTCAAACTTTTCATTGCACTTCTACTCACTTAAATTCCAAGTTGATGTTTACAGAGGAAACTTAATTGTCATCAAGATTATGTTTGAGTCTTTTAAGCAGTGTCACATAGAAAATATAATTTAAACCATTTTTTAAAATAAAAAGGGTTTTCCAATTCATAATCAAGAAATGTTTTGGAGGAACAATGTCAGCAAGATGATAGAATAAGAAATCACTGACTCATATCCACCCACAACAAGAATTATGCAGCCATCCAAAAACAGAAGTCTCTCTGTGGGAGCCTTGGGATTCATCCTGAAAGTGGCGACCAGTACTCGGGTATCAGACCTGCTGATGGTGCTCCTGAGTTCAAACACCAAAACAGCCCCATACAACGGGCTTGGCCCTATTTGGCCTTGAACTTACAACAAAAACCATCTGCCAGAGGGTCCAATGGGAATCACACACAATAATCTCTCAGTGGAAAAGCCCTTCTGTCCACTGACACCAACTTTAGTAGTGGAGCTGAAAGTTAGCTTATAACATGGCTCCAGACCCCTTCAACTGTAGTCCCAGCTTGTTACTACTTTCACAAGAACCCAGAGGGAGACTTGCCCATATCTTGCAGCCCAGAAATTACCCATTGCCTCTGAGCTTCTGTGACAGACCTACCAGTTTCTTTCCCACTGCAAACCTTGAGGGGTTCTGTCTCAGAGATAGTGTCTCTTGCTGTGGTCAGGGAACTGTCTGACTCAAACAGAAAACTGCTAGGAAGCTCTCCCATCTGGACCACTGAGAGTGGGGCTGACCAGGTTCCATTTCCCAGTGGATTAAAAAGGGGCACAGTTTTGACTCTAGACCATCTTTTTGTAGTCAGGAAACTTCCCTGTCTATGCAGAAAAATTATGGAAAGCATGCATATCTGAGAAATTGGGTCTAGGTCTCTGGCCCATGTCCCACAGTGGATTTTGAGATCTCACAGTCTCAGCTCCAGCTC
The DNA here is from genome assembly GCF_020740605.2 of Lemur catta. Lineage (NCBI taxonomy): Eukaryota > Metazoa > Chordata > Mammalia > Primates > Lemuridae > Lemur > Lemur catta. The sequence goes on along the minus strand of NC_059139.1, from coordinate 16,899,613 downwards.
ATTTATTTACAGTCAGGGAATTTTCCCATCTGTGCAGGAGACTGCTCATCTGGGCCAGTGGGACAGGCTTCCAGACTTGGGTCCCTGACTACCTTTCCCACACAGCTTGGTTACACCCCTTGGATCATCCCCACATCCATCTAGGCCAAATAAGACTACCCTAACACATATTATAACTAGACTGACAAAGGTCAAAACAAAGAAAGGATTCTAAAAGCAGCAAGAAAGAAGAAGAAAATAGTATGTAAAGGAAACCTAGTACACCTAGCAGCATACTTCTCAGTAGAAATCTTGCAGACCAAGAGTGAGTGGGATCTATATTCAGAGTGCTGAAGGTGAAAAAAAAAAAAACCTGTCAAACAAGAATCCTGCATCCAGAGCATCTATCCCTCAAAACTGAATGAGCAATAATGACTTTGCCAGGGAAATAAAAGCTGAGGGAATTCATCACCACCAGATTTACCTCAGAAAAATGCCAAAGGGAGTCTTTCAAATGGTAAGAAATATACACCGTTGTAGAAGACAACAAGAAGATATCTGAAGGTGTAAAAGTCACTGGTAAAAGTAAGTATACAGACAAATTCAGAATACTATAAATCTGTAATCATTGTGTGTAAACCACTTGTCTGTTTGGTATGAATCAACAAAGCAACATCAGAGTTAAATCATACTGTAGAACAAGTGAACTTAACATACATTTACAGAATATTCCATTCAGCAGTTGCAGAATACAGTCTTCTCAGCTGCACACAGAAACTTCTCCACAATAGATCATATTTTATACCTCATAAAAAATCTTAATAATTTTTAAGTGAAAAATAGCAAAAGAAGTTATTTTAATAGCAAAAGAAGTTCTAAGACATAATTTATAGCAATGCATGCCTACATCAAAAAAGTAGAAATATCTCAAATAAGCAACCTAATATTGCACCTTAAGTAACTAGCAAACAAAAAGAAACTAAATTCAAAATGAGAAGAAAGGAAAAAATATTGTAATAAAGATTAGAGCAGAGAAAAACAATTTACAGACTAGGAAAACAACAGAAGAGATCAATAAAACAAAGAGTTTCTTCTTTAAAATGATTAAAAAATCTGACAAACCTTTAGTAGACTAATAGAAAAAAAGAAAGAAGACTCAAATAAACAAAATCAGAGATGATATAAAAGACATTACAGATGATATCACAGAAATACAATGAATCATATAAGACAATTGAAAACAACTATATGCCTAAAAATTGGAAAATCTAGTAGAAAAGGGTAAATTTCTGAATACATACATTCTATCAAGATTGAATCATGAAGAACTAAAAACCTAAATAAACCAATAATGACTAACAAGACTGACACAGTAATAAAAATTCTCCCATAGAAGAAAAGGCCAGGACCTGATGATTTCACTACTGAATGCTGAAGAAATAATCCAATTGTTCTCAAACTATTTCAAAATATTTGAAGAGAAGAGAATTCTTTTAACTCTTTGTTGAGGCCAGAGTAACCCTGATATTAATACCTAACAAAGGGATAACTCTCCCCCCCCCAAAAAAAAACCAACTATAGGAAATATCCCTAGTGAACATAGATGCAAAAGTTCTCAACAAAATACTAGAAAACCAAATTCAACAGTCTATTAAAAGGTTGTTCACCAGGATCAATGGGATCCATCCCAGAGAGACAATGATGTTTCAACATACATCAGTCAATAAATTTGGTACATCACATTAACAGAATGAAGGATAAAAACCAGATGATCACTTCAATAGATGCAGAAATAGCATTTGACAAGACTCAACATGTCCTCATGATAATAACTTTCAATAAATTAGCTATAGAAAACTGTACCTTACCACAATAAATATCATATGTGACAAACCCACAGCTATCATACTTAGCAGGTAAAGTTTAATGGTTTTTACTTTAAGATCTCACAATAGGCAAGGAAGCCCACTTCCTACATAGTATGGGAAGTCTTATCCAGAGCAATTGGGACACAGAAAGAAATAAAGAGCATCCAAATTGGAAAAGAGGAACTCAAATTATCATTGCTTGCAGACCATATGATTGTATATACAGAAAACCCTAAAGACTTAGCCAAAAAATGTTAGAATTAATAAACAAATTCAATAAAGTTGTAGGATACAAAATTAATATGAAAAATTAGTAGCATTTCTACATGCCAAGAGCAAATATCTGAAAAAGAAATCATGAAAAGAATCTCATTTACAATAGGTACAAAACTAAAATATTTAGCAATAAATTTAACCAAGGAGGTGAAAGACCTGTACAATAAATGTATAAAACACTGATGATAGAAATTAAGAAGACACAAACAAATGAAAAGATATCCTATGTTCATGGCTTGGAAGAATTAATACAGTTAAAATCTCCTTAATACCCAAAGCAATCTACAGAGTCAGTGTAATCTCTTTCAAAATACCAATGACATTCTACACAGAAATTGAAACAATAAATCCTAACATTTTTATGGAACCACAAAAGATCTCAAATAGTCACAGCAATTTTGAGCAAAAAGAAAAAAGCTAGAAGCATCACACTACTTGATTTTGAAATATAGTATAAAGTTATAGTAAAAAAAGTGAAATGGTACTGACATTAAAACAGACATATAGTCATACAGAAAAGAATATAAAACACAGACATATATCTAATCATTTACTGTAAACTAATTTTTGACAAAGGTATCAAGAACACACACTGGGAATAAAGCAGTCTCCTCAATAAATGGTGTCAGGGAAAATGAATGTCCACATGCAGAAGAGTGAAACTAGACCCCTATTTCTTACCACACAGAAAAAATCAACACAAAATGGATGACAGACACAAATATAGGACCTAAAAGCGAAAAATCTTTGAAAGAAAACACAGGAGAAATATTTCAGGATATTGATCTGTGTAATAATTTTTTTTGGATGAGACCACAAAAGCAAGAGTAAAAAAGCAAATTTAGACAATTGGGTTTCCATGAAACTAAAAAAATTTTCTACACAGCAAAGGAAACAACAGAGAGAAGAAAACACCAACAGTGGGGGAAAATATTTGCAAACTCTGCATCTGGCAAGGAGTTAATATTCAAAATATTTAGGGAACTCAAATCATTATAAAAAATAAACCCAGGTCCAAAGGAGGGGCCAAGATGGCAGACTAGAATCAGCCTGCACATGTCACTCTCAAGGAGGGGATCAAAGGTTGTGGGTGGAGGTGCACCTGTGGATGGACCGTCTCATGGAGAGCATTGTGAATCATCAGAGAAATGACTGGAGACACCCAAAGCAGGGGAGAGAGAGGTGGGATGAGCAAGATCAGAAGGTACCTGGCAAAAGTGTCCATATATGGGGAAGGGTTAAGGGAGAAATTCCCTGGGGCTCTACACTCCACTAACAGACAGTGAAATCCAAGCTTTGAGGGAGCTCCCCCACCACAGCAGTCCTCCAGACTGATCAGGGAGCTGCTTATAAACTGTTGGGTGGGAATGTAAATTAGTGCAACCATTGTGGAAAATAGTTTGAAGTTTACTTAAAAAAATAAAAAATAGAACCACCATGTCATCCACAATATACTAGGTATATTACCAAAGGAAATGAAATCAGTATGTCAAAGAGATATCTCCATTTCCATGTTCATCTCTGTGCTATTCACAGTAGCCAAGACATAGAATCAGTTTAAATGTCCACTAACAGATTAATGGATAAAAAAATGTGGTATATGTGCACAATGTAATATTATTCAACCATAAAGAAAAGGATAAAATTCTGTCATTTGTGACAACATGGATGAACCTAGAGGACACTATGTTAAGTGAAATAAGCCAAGTACTAAAGGACAAATACCACATGATTTTATTTGTATGTGGACTCTATAAAAGTTGATCCCATACAGGTAGAATGTAGAATAGTGATTACCAGAGGCTGGGGAGGGTAAAAAGGGACACAGAAGGATGGCGTGAGGATGATGAAGGGCTACAAAGTTAGACTTAGGTAAGAGAAATAATTTCTGGTTTTCTATATGCACAGTAGGGTAACCATAGTTAATATTAATGCATTGTGTATACCAAAATAGCTAAAAGGTAGGATTTTGAATGTTCTCACCAGAAAGAAATGATAAATATATGAGGTGATAGATATGCTAACTACCCTGATTTGATCATTACACAATGTGTACTTGTATCAAAACATCACTCTACCAAATTAATATGTTCAATATCCTGTCTCAATTTTAAAAAAAAGACTAAAAAAAGTAAAAATGAAACTTTTGGTATCTTCATTGACAATGAGTTGTTTGCTAAGACTTTGTTATCATAATTTAGCTGTATTATATTAATAAAAATCATTTTTATAACAGAAACCACATATATGAGGTTTTGTCTGCCTATGTGTATGGAGAGAGAAAAGGGAAGGGACATAAGGAAAGAGACAAGAAAGAGAGAGAGAGAGAGCATGAGCTTTAGGAGCTAAATTTTAAAAGAAAGTGATTATATGTATTTGCTAGGTTAAACTATTAATATTTAAATATAATTGAAATGAAGATATATTTTTACTTTACTTACTAAATATAAGCCAATTTTTAAGTTAATGCAATTATTAACGCATTGTTAAACTGCTTAATAAGAGTCTAGAGGATACATTTTAATGGTCATGCTGTATTGAGTCATATGCTGATAAATTCTGGAGTGTTGTAGGCAATTTTACATACCATAATTTAAAAGTGATAAGCTTAAGTTATAAATTGAACAGCAAAGTTACTAAAATATTTCCTAGAATATTAAGACAAACTAAAATAAACATATTTCATGCCTCAATGAAGGCACATGGAAGCTAAAAACAAATGGTGTCCCTCTTCAAATACTTAGAGAGATTTTGAATAGATAATGAAATTTGTTTTGTGTTACTCCAAAAGGTTCAATCCATACCCAAAAAGGATCTGTTGCTTCTTGCAATTTCCTATGTAAAATTTTATGTTTGACTGTCAGTGATTCTCATTAAATAGTCTTTGGGTAAGAAATTCAAGTATATTGTACTTTGGTTCCTTTATGGTGATTGTAGTGATATTAATCAAATACTTCCCCATCCCCTCTTCCTTGAACTGCAGCATACTTGTTGCCTCCATGAATGCGGGATGACTCTTTGACTTTCCTTAGGGCAACATAAGTAGAATAATGCAAGCTGAGGCATTAAGTGTGATGCTGAAATTAAGTTTGTTACTTTTACTTTATGATCAAGTATGAGAAGAACGTGCTGTGAATGACTGCTACCACTTTCGCTTTAGGCGCAGAAAAAGACACGGAGAAATTATGAACCTGCTATGTTTCTATTAATAAAAACAAAACCTAATCAATGACAGTTTAATGCATTGCTACCTGGTTAAAACTAGCCATAATCAGGTAAACTAGGGTTCATGCAAAGAGTAGAGAACATGGAGTGGACTTTTGGCATGTGGAGTTGACTGGACATAAAAAACCTACAATGGTTTTGACAGACATATATTGGCAAAACAGACTATGACTGAACTGAATGTGAAAGAACTTGCAAGCCCACTGTCTAAAGATAATTTGAGAGAACAACTCAGTCATCAGTAGTGGCATATCCTTTAATATTATCCTCAGATGTGGCAAAGAAGAACAATAAAAAGGGGAGGACATTATACCAAGCAAAGCAAGTAGTTAAGAAGAAAAACACATTAGGATGCCTCTCACCACAAGCAGAATTGTACTTAGTCAAGAAATGTGCCTATCTTCAGGATTGGAAAACTAAAATAGTTGCCCACTGTGCTTTTAAAATATATTTTAAAATAGTGTCATTCTTTGTCCCTTTCATTATTCTACATTTTGAATTAGAATATATATTATAATTATCCTGACACTCTTTCTCATTGGCTATGTGAAGGACATATAAATTGCCTTTCCTGGTCTTCAGTCTCCACTTCAAAAGAAGCCAATTTTAGTATATGAGATGTAAATCAAAAGATCTCAGTTATCGTATATAATGCCATTACTGAATCTGACGTTTAGCATATCTTGGTAAAGTTGCAACTGCTTGATATAGCCCTATATGCTTGAGGGAGGTTAATTTTGAACAAGAGGAAGAATGCAAAATATTGAAGTATTATTCAGCAATATTTATTTATCTTCCCTCCCTCTTAAGGTGGGGTGCATATTCCTAATACTCTGACTTTTTTGTGACCATGAAACTTTTTAAAAAGTTTTGGCCAATGGAATATGAGCCAACTTCATGTGAACAGATGATTTAAATGTTTTTTATGGTGTGTTGATTGTTCTGTGGAGATTTGTCATGAACGGAGCATCTCTATACTAGCTGCTTCTTTTTATAGCAGCTTTAGCTTGAGCACTAGATTTACACACTCTGAGAAGACCTAACATCAATCCTTTGCCTAATAACAAGCCTACCTAAATCACATCAAAGGTACTGTCTCTGAATAGAGTCCAGCCTAGATCAGTCAAAGAACAACTAAATTGCAGAAAAGTAGACATAAAAAAAATGGTGGTTGTTATAACGAATAAACTTTGCTACAATTTTTTTATGCAGAATTATAGTGACTGACTTATACATATTTTAGTATGCTAAGATTATATTCATTAAAACACATTAATAGGATAATGGTTGATACTCATTTAATTTTTTATTATCTTCAATTTATGAAAAAATATTTTTACTAATGCAGACTTTCTAGGTAGTAATAAATACTAAACTAAATTTTAATTTTTTCTTCATGTTACACAATTGATTATGTGATGATATTGTTAAATTAGAACTCATATGCTGATTCATTGTTAAGGAAAAGGGAGAAGGGAGAGGTATGTATAACTCTTAAACTTGAACTAGGTTTATATTTTAGCCTACCATAAAATATTCTTTAAGCTTAAGCATTTATGAAGAATTTAAAATTTCAGTGACTAAAAGAAAAGTTTCAGATTTTCCAACCCCAAAATTTCTCAATAAAGAAATAGGTGGAGAACACAAAGAGTCAGATCAAAATTTTTGTAAGTAAAAATGTTGACCTATATAACTGGAAAATAAGACTCTAATTCTTTGGTAAGATAGCTAGTCAGCATATTTTACAAAGCATATTAAAATTATAGTGCAGAGTAAAACTAGTGGTAAAATTGTTTCATAAATATAGAACAAATTAACAATCAAGTACTAAAGATATTTTAGTAATAATATCAAAAGTCTTTATACACAATACCTGGATGCAACAGTGTATTGACAAAGATAAATTAAATCTAGAAGTTAAAATTGGGATACTGTACTAATTATAGCTATCATTTGTATAGCTTTTAATTAATTCTAGTATATCTTTATAAATGTAATAATTATATTTTTAAGCCTCTTTACTAGCTTTTGAAGTAAGTATTATTGTTCCAACTTTAAAAAAAAAAGAGAAAAAGATCCAGAATTGTTTGATAACATTTTCATTTTTTATTGCATACCGTTTACCTCATCATACAACTAAAACATGTCTCTTCCATTAGGCACACTGGACAAATTTTTATGTTTTTAATTAGTATTTACTTGTGGCAAGGTTTATATTCAAATGCAACAATGTGTGATTGAACTATGTAGTAGAAGTTTGCTTTTCTTATTTCACAGAGTATATTGAGGAAATGATAATTAGTTCATTGTCCTTTGAAAGCGAAAAAATGTTTTAAGTTCATTGTATTTTTGTTTTATTTTATTTTGCTTTTGACTTTTAAAAGATAGACTAATAAATGCCACTCAAGTATTGAAGGCAAGAATCTCCTCTAGATATGACAAGTGGAATGCTCTCTTACTTAGGTTTGGGAATTAAGATATTCTCATTCTCAGGTTTGTTTTTCTGTATATGCTACACTTGGCATTTTGAAAGGTCAAGTCATAGGGTTTTTATTTTTAAGAAGTATGCATATATTAGCTTTTCATTTTTTTCTAGTTTTTTTTATAAATGGAGCTTATTTTTGGATCAGTTCTAGGATTACAGAAAATTTGTGCAGAAAGTACATAGCATTCTCATATAGCCCCCAACCCCAGTTTCCCTTATTAATAACGTCTTGCATTAGTTTGGTATGTTTGTTACAACTGATGGACTAACAGTGATATATTATTATTAATTAAAATCCACAGTTTACATTAGGGTTCACTGTTGGTGTTGTATATTCTATGTGTTTGGACAAATGTATAATGACATGCTTCCACCATTAGGGTACCACATGGAATAGTTTCATTGCCCTGAAAATCTTTTATTCTCCCTGTATTCATCTCTCTCTCCCACTAACCCCTACAACCACTGATCTTTTTACTGTCTCCATAGTATTGCCTTTCGAAAATGTCATATAGTTGGAATCATACAGTATGCTCCCTCTTCGTATTGACATTTTTTTAACTTGGTGATATGCATTTAAGTTTTCCCCATGTCTATTTATGGCTTGATAGCTCATTTCTTTTTAGAGCTGAATGATATTCCATTGTCTGAATGTAGCACAGCTTATTTATCCATTTACCTACTGAAGGGCATCTTGATAGCTTCCAAGTATTGGCAATTGTGAATAAAGCTGCTATAATCGTTCATGGGCAATTTTTCATGGACATAAGTTTTCACCTCATTTGAGTAAATTTCAAAGAGCAGGATTGCTGGAACATATGGTAACAGTATATTTAATTTATAAGAAACCACCAAACTTTCTTCCAAAGTGTCTGTACTATTTCACATTCCCAAAAGCAATGAATTAGAGTTCTAACTGCTCCATGTCCTTGCCAGCATTTGCTGTTATCAGTGTTTTGAATTTTGGGCATTCTAATAGATATGCAGTAGATTTTTAAAAATACAGATGATTTTTCTAATCCCCTTAACTCTTTCTCTGCATCCTATCTCACCTCGCAGCCCACTTTTTCCTGCCCAATACTATCCTAAGACCCTCAGGGTATGGTAAAGTTTCCACCATCCCCACTGTGGCTCTCCACCACAGCTGGTGGCCATAAGAAGTGTCCTGTGTTCCTGGTAGCTAATTCCCCCCAACCTAAACTCACCACCATCCTCACAGTTGTTTAGGGGGCTGTTAGAAAAGAAGGCAGGCCCATTTACCCAGTTCACAAAAATATGAGATTGATGGATATCCCCTGAATTCTCTAGCTGTTTGAATTCTGAAAATGCCAGTATCTCATTTGTTCAGTCTGAATTTTGCTGCTAAAGATCTAAATAAATTTAAAACCAGAATTCCTAGATCTTTAATCTCTGTTTCCTCATCTATAAAATGATCTTATTGGACCCTCAGCATGACTTTCTCCAATTTTTTTTTTAGATTTACCATTTATTATAATTTTAATTTTCAATTTTTATTGATACATAATAGTTGAATATGTTTATGGAGCACATGTGATATTTTGATGCAAGCATACAATGTATAATGATCAAGTCAAAGGTTAATTGGTATATTCATCACTTCAAACATTTACCATTTATTTGTGGTAGGATCATTCCAGTCCCACTCCTCTAGTTATTTTGAAATATACAATAAATTATTGTTAACTCTAGTTACCCTAGTGTGCTATGAAACGTTAGATCTTATTTTTATAACTATATTTTTGTACCCATTGAGGTTTATTTTTAAAGTTCTAATAATAGTAAGCAAGACTTCATTAGAAAATTAATAGAGAAATCTATTCATAGTATCTTTGTAGGTTTGGGCAAGTCAGTAATTGATAGTTGGGCCTGAATCTGTTCCTAACTTTTATATCGATAAAACTATTTTGAAGAAACTTTATTTAAATATATATGCTATACTACATGATATAAAATATATGTATCATATTTGAAAACATGATACACATAATGCGATATGTGTGTCGCATATATGTGATAAATGAATATATTAAAAGAAAACAATTTGATAAGTAAAATATTTTTAAAATATATAATCTTCCTTCAAATGATATCTTATAGTCTACATAAATTATAATTCAATTGTCAAAATATATTATAGTAAATCTTATTATAACAATCAATTTGTGCAATGTAAAGTGCATTTATATATCAAATATGATTTAAAACAATAGTACAGAGTGTTTTAAACAGACAATTTTTAATGTGCATTGTGTGGATTATATAAATTATGTAATATAAAAATTATTTATTTAATCTGTCCATTTTGGCAAAATACTATCCAACACACCACCACCATCTCTCACCTGGACACTTCAAAAAACACTTAAATTGTTATTGTATTTTTCAACTACATAAACAATAAAAATAATTTATTTCAAATCAAGGTTTTCTTTGTTGTTTTTATTTGTTTGTTTTATACTTTTACTTGAGATTGGGTGTTTGTTTTCTGGACTTCCTAATGCCTATTTCAATACTCAAAATGATACTATGCAATTCTCAGAGACTGGAAAGTAAGAAGTACAGTGAGTACACAATAAAAATAACTTAAAAAACAATCAAAGATTTTTTTTTTCTCATTGATATATACAAGGAACAAATTGAATCTGATTTGAATTTGCTTTTTAAATGTTATCACAGGTTAACTAAAGTCTTAATTTTGGGATCTCTGTACCATAGCAAAGAAAGTAGCATAGAAAAGAATCAGTAAATAATTTTCTAGGTCAATTTCCTTAATTATGCAATTTATCAGGCTTACCATAATGTTACCCTGTAAGAAAAAGTAGAGTTGACATAGTAATATTTCACAGGCATTAGTCTTTGGAAAATTGCCTAATTTAAAAGTAAGATGTTTTGGTTGATTAAACTATTTAAACAATTTCTTTTTATTCTATGCTGTATGTCTTTATATAATCTAAAATAAAACAAGCACATCAAACAAACAAAATATTTATGTATCAAGGTATGTAACAGAGGGAAGGGCCTGAAAGGGGATAAAATTATTTTATGAGCCATCTCCTTGAACCCCCCACCCCCAACACACAAACTCTTTCAGGGAATTAAAACCTGTATCCCTGCACAAGGCCAGTAATTGGTGGGGCAGGAGAGTGTTCTTTGTTTTTTGGGTTTTGTTTTTTTTTTTTTTTTTTTGGTACCATAGGAGATGGCTCAACAGAATTGTCTGGGCAGAGATCACTAGATTGTCTTTGCGGGAGATGGGGTGGATCAGAACCATCAGCTATAGTTAAACAGCAATAGCCTGAAGCTGAAAGCCTTCCCTTTAAAAGCTCTGTTTTTCTGCTTTAGGGAGGACAGGGGTACTTTAAGACAAGAGTCTGCCATTCTCATTTGCCAGCAAATTAATAAACTTCCCTTTCCTCCTCCTCAATCAACTTGTCATTGTTCTTTTGATGTGGCCTCAGGGACAAGTGCCAAACTTTTAACAGATAAATATACATTCCTCCTCAGTACATTACTGTATTTTTATTGTTTTAAATATATATTATTATTATTATTGAGGTTTTCAAGAAAACTCTACTCTGCCTTGAAGGTGGGCATTTTACATAGAAGTTATTCAGTCATATTTCAGTTCTTGTAATAGATTTATTTTCATGATTTCCATATACAGAGGAGAAGCAATCCTTTGGCCCTCTTATTGTCTTGATTGTATTTCAGTCTATAATTATTTATCACACATTTGAATGCAAATTTATTTGACATATGCAGTTGATTCTAAAATTTATGAAGGATCTACATGTGACTATGTTTACCCTTATCAGTGTCAGCATTATGCTGAATAATGTAATGTTGAAGATTACTGTTTTAAATTACTTGATGAAAATTATATTTATATGCTAATTACTTCAAATAAATATATTTGATAATAACCAGAATTGCCAATTTCAAACATTCTATGTTCTTCATCCAATTACATTTGTTAACATTAAGAAAACCTGTTATCCTTTTTACTAAAACAGTATTGATTTGCAACACCACTTCAATTCTTATGATCTATCAAAAGGCAAAAAAATAAAAATAAAAAAAGTTTGGGTTAGTTTCTATTCTTGAAGTCCTTAGCATGATGTCATGTTTTAAATTCCAACTCTTTTATTTGGCTGTCACGTTTCAAATTCTGGGCCTTTTTCGTTAGGTACATGATTTTAGGCAAGTTTGTTCAACTTTTCTTGCTTCATCTATAAACAACTTTTTTCATCTATAGACAAATGTAACATGCTTAGAACTGTGAATAACACATAGAAAGCAACATATAAGATTTGACATCATATTATTTCTGTACACTGTTAATTGGTGTTTGGGTTTTTATTTGTTTGTTTGTTTCAATCACATGGTGGCTCCTCTTTCTTCCAGCCTAATTAATATTCACTAGTCCCTGAATTTAGAAATCTCTTATGATTTTTCTAACTTAAAATATAAGTTTAGATACTAAATGCAGAAATTAAAAAATGTTATGTAGTTAAGGTAGCTTTTTTTTTCATTGCACTTGATTGTTAAATTCTAACCCATGTTCCCAAAAATCTTGTAGTTACTTGTTTGTATTTTTGGAGGCAAGCAATGCAGAATAGCTTTCTGTGGAATGAGTCATTTGGAGGAGTGTGACTAGAGACAGCATATTAGTATTGCTTGACAAAGCAACTTATTATTCAAGCACTGAAAGGGAAAAGAAATTGTATTTGAGTGAATGGGAAAGGAGAGGCAGAAGAGGAAAAACATCACTACAAACTATAACAGCCAGAAAATTGGACGAAAAGAATGAAGTCAAAGTTCTACGTGGAATACCAAATAGGAGAGTAGCCTGCCCCTCTACTTATCAGCTGCACACAGGCCAAGCTCCTCAAGGAAATCCAATTTGTTTATAGGAAGTGACCAAAGAGATAGAGCCAGGCAAATGATCCAACGTGCCCTGTAACAAAATGTACCGAGAAGTGGATTTCCACAATTTGAAATATTTTCCACTAGGCTTTGTCATTTATAAAAAACCACCTACTTTAAAATGGCACAAAGAATCCCTAATTCGGTCAGAGTTACTATTATATATCACAGCTTTTTTAAATTATGTAACAGGAAAAGGTACTGACTAATGAAATCACATTTTTTTAAAGTACTGAATCCTTTAAAACCTGTACATGTTTATTCTAAAATATTTGCAAACATATCCCTGATCATTTAAAGAAACTCAAACTTAATTAGGGAAAGTACAAATAAAACACTGTGACAAAAGATATTTCATATGAAGATTAAATAGTAAAAGTTTTGAAGAGAGGATAGCATTTCCCTAAAAAAAACAAAGGCTATAATGATAGAAATGTGGCTAATATTGCAATAATCAATGAATACTGCAAAGGAATCACCAAAGTTGAAGGAGATGGAAGGAACATTTCCCCAATTATCCTGAATATAAGAACAATAATGTTAAACAATTAAAACAAGGAAAAATGCAGACTTAGAGAAAGATAAAATTTGCAAGAAACAGGTAATTTTCATAGTACAATAATCTCCAAAATTGGTTATGGAATTGTTGATGAAAGAAGTTAGGGAACTCTGCAAACCAATTTAAAGAGATTTATTCTGAGATGAATGTGTGTGACTGGTTTGGAGCACATGGCCTAAAGAAGTTCTGAGAAAATGTGCCTCTGGTAGCCAAGTTACAGTTTGGTTTTGTTCATTAATGGACATTGGTTTGGCCCCAAAAGACGGGACATCTCAAAGTGAGGGACGGGGGGAGCCTTATAGGTGTCAGGTGGGTTTAAAGATTCTTTTATGTGTAACTGGTTAAAGAAATGAAGCTTTAAAGGCTTGGTATGTTTTAACTTAAGGATGTATGTTAATCAGAGACAAGCCATTGGACATCTACACAAACTCAACTCAAGTAATCTATTAATTAAATTGATCCCTACAAACGTGGTTTAAGCTTTATCTTATATAACCTTGGGCCTATTAATGATTAACGTCTCATTGTTACAAAGGAAATTTCCAAAAAGGGAGGGGAGCATGATGAAGCTTGTCTGACCCCCTTTCTCATGGCCAGCAACTCAGCTTTAGGGTTTTCTGGGGTCCCCATGGCTAAGAGAAGATCCATTAAGTCAGATTTGGGGCTTAAGATCATATTTTAGTTCCCAGAACATTAAAATGCCCAATTTTAAGGGAAGTATATTTAGAGATATGATTCTGGGTTAGTATAGCCATTGAAACCATATAATAGATTGGTATATACGTGTCCTGCAATTCCACAAATTTGGGAAAACAATCAAGGGAATAGTTTGGTGTATTCATAGTTTGGCCTTTATACATTCACATGCAAACCAGATGATTTTCTTTTACCCCAAGTTTCTTTCAATTCTAATTTATTTTGTTCTTCATTTTATTTTTTGCTGTATAACTGACTGAATGGTGTCTCTACAGTTATTAGCTGCCTATGTGCACGGTAGAAATTAATTGCATCACAGTTGTTTAAAAGTACTGCAGCATCAAAAATTCTTAAAAGCATTTGCCAGTTTAATGTTGTGCAAAATGATCTATTAGCTATAACTATATTTAGGCCTATGTTATCTTTATGTTGTAATGGAGCAATTTTTCAGCTTGGGAAAAATGCACTAAGTATCTTCAAAGTCCATTTTCTAATGTGTATGAATTAATATTCTAACAATAAAATCCTCTTTACAGGAATTACATAATTTTTCATGGTTTCTTTCATTTATATTATGCTTCCATTTACAGTCTCATTTCAAATGTGGGAGTATGCAAAACCACTGAATTTCTCCTCATATAGTGTAATGGAAATATATTTATTTATCATTTTAATGTAATGTATTCCAGAAATACTTGAAGTGGTTTGATGATTAAAATAGGTAGGTGTTAGTTTACATAGCGTTTTATTCCAAGTTGAAAAAATACTAAGAAACAATTGACTTTATGTGCATGTATCCAGTACATTAATGTTTATTTGGGGCCTATTTTAAGCAAAGCACTGTTAGGAGAGCTGAGAATGCATCTCTGAACAAGACAGATAAATTCTCAGTTCCTAAGAAGTTTACAATCTTCTGAGAAAGGACAAATAAATAAACAGAATGAATAAATTATCAAATACTCAAAAGAAAAATATGTGTCTGTGATTCAAACTCTACAAATAAGTTAAAAAGGGCAATGTGATAAGAAGTGGATGACAAATGAAGATTGGCTTGATACGGGAGGGTTCTCTGACCATTTCATGTGTTTGTTAAGAAATGAATGATAAAGGAACAGCCATAAAAAGTACCAGATAGAAGGGTATTTTAAGAATAGGAAATACGTAATATCACGTTGTGTAATAGATATGCCAAGTTGTCACGCAATAATGGTTCTATCCTTTTTCCAAGAACTAATACTAGCCTATATTCCTTCTGTGCATCTTTAGCCGATAATGAGTCACCTCCTCTGTTTGAGGACACAGGTCAGTATGCTCTATGCCCTAGTTTGAGCCCCCCCATCACTCATTAGGCCAAATTCCACCTCCAAGGGCCCTTTATCATCCATACACCATATAGGTAGGAAAGAAGAAATGATAGAGACATGATGAAGAGATAATTGAGAACTTGGACAAAGGACCTTGGCCCTATATGAAGGCAACATGATGGAGAGTAGTTACACTAGTCACCTGGGAAAAGGCAAGTAGAAACGATGTTAAGCTGGAAAATAACAACATGGGGAAGAAATCAAAATGCCATAAATTCTACATTTTTCTTGTCTTAATGTGAGGGAAGTTACCACTTTTTATTTGGATTGCCAGTGGAACTGATGCCATTGAGAAACTACCCGGGGCTCTCCAAAAATCCATGTGCCTTTGTTACCAGCTGATATTACTCCTTTAAAGATTAATTTTTTTTTCGTGTGCTCTCTTGCTAGCTATTCAATTACAAATTAGAAGAAGGTAGTAGGATTTCAAAGACTTACTACTATCAAACCTTAGCAGCTACTCAGTTTAGAGACAATCTAGAGAAAGGCAAGAAAGAAAAGAAGACATAAACATACACGTACAGTGTTAGCTTCTGAGTTAGAGCTATTTATTTAATAAAATCCATACTCTGCACGTCTGATGAAAGTAGTGAAGGAAGGAAGGAAAACTGTATGCCATTACTGAAAAAGCTAGAACACTGGAAGACGGATCATAGAAAGAGACCCTGGAAATTGTAAAGACAGCAGGAACAAAGGATTCAAGACAGCTCAGAAAGACAAAACCCTTAGCTAGGGAATAATTGGAAAATAGCTTAAAATTTATGGATTTGGGGAATCTCAAAAATAGGAACTGGTGAAACATGTTTCAGTTATGTTCCTTTATGCTAACCTATCCTAACTTATTTTCTGGTAGATGCTGGTACTACTTGTTTCTCAGATATTTCTTGCTTCTAGTCTGATAATAAATCAATAATAGTTATTGGTATTTTAAGTCAGCTTTTCACTTTTTGTTTTTCTTTTCTTTTCTTTTTTTCTTTTGTTTTTACTTTTCCTCTGTGGTTTTCATAGGAATAGTTTTCTCTAACTGAGGCCATGCTTGCTTGCTTTCTCCTGGTTCTCTTGTAAACCAATTGGACAGATACCTGCCGTGAAAATTAAAGCTTACCATGTTTTTCACTTCAGATGGAACTTTGGTAGAGCTCCCTGAGGAAAAAGGCATATGATTTGGTTACTTTCCCTCTTCTGAAAGGAAAGGGTATGGTAGAGAGTGTCAATCTCACCCAGTTGGAAAAATACTGTGAATGGAAACAAATTGATGAATCACTGGGTTCTGGGGAATAATGATACTAGTTTAATATGGTATATAAAACCAATAAAAATAGCTTACTAAAATCATGAGCCATGCCTACGTGTAAAACAATGTACTTTGTCAGGAGTTTAACTGGAAAAAAGTAAAACAGTTATAAAAGAATTAGAAAACAGAAGATAAGTAAAAAGCCATTCACCTGCAATACTCCCTTACTTCCAGTAAAGAAAGAAGGTAAGTTTGATCTACATTGTCACCACTCAATGGCTGTATGGATTTTTACAAGATCATAGTGAAATAAATAAATGTGTCATTTTATAATACTAAGTGCTATGCTTCCTAACCCTGCAACTATTCTGACTTTGGTACCACCATCTGCCAAATTTTCTCCATAGTTAATCTATGTTCTGTTTTCTTTCTCTCCTTCTTTCTCTTTGCTTTTCTTATAGTTTGATGGAATATGGTTTTTTCTAGCTTTTTTGAGGTATATTTGACAAATAAAAATTATATATGTTTAAGATGTACAGTGTATTGCTTTGACCTACATATATTATGAAATAACAACCACAGTCAAGCTAATTAACATATCTATCACCTCACATAGTTACATTTGTGTGTGTGTGGTGTGAAAACTTAAGATGTACTCTTGTAATAAATTCCATGCATACAATACAGTATTATAAACCATAGCCACCGTGTTGTACATTAGATCTCAAGGACTTATTCATCCTGAAAAACTGAAACTTTGTATCCTTTGACCAATGTCCCCCCATTCTTTCTACCCCACAGACCCTAGTAACCACCATGCTATTCTCTGCTTCCATGAGGTCAATTATTTAGATTCCACATGTAAGTGAGATCATGCAGGATTTGTCTTTTCATGCCTGGCTTATTTCACTTAGCATAGTGTCCCCCTGATTAATCCATATTTTTGAAAATGACAAGATTTCCTTCTTTTTAAGGCTGAATAGAATTCCATTGCGTGTATGATTCCATATCGTGGCTATTGTGGTTAATGCAGTGAACATGGGAGTGTAGATATTTCTAAGACACAGATTTCGTTGTCTTTGTACATATATTCAGAAGTTGAATTGCTGGGGCATGTAGTAGCTCCATTTGTAATGTTTTGAGGAACTTCCGCACTGTCTTCCCTAATGGCTGCCCCACCTTTTGTAGAGGGTGAAAAACCACTAATGGAACAATTGATTTATGATAAATCTCCACACCCTCTGGATCAGTTCCTGGCCGCTGAAAGAGTTTTGTACAACTGAAATTGGCTATAGTCTCTCCCTCATCTTTGGGTATTCCAAATTTTGAGAAAAAAAAACTATGCACTGTTCTTTTTATTTTTATTTTTTTAATTTCAGAATATTATAGGGGCACAAATGTTTAGGTTACATATATTGCCTTTGCCCACCCAAGTCAGAGCTACAAGTGTGCCCATCTCCTAGACAGTGCACAAATGAAAGTGCTGCTAGTATAATTTTAACTCAGAAGTTGAGAGTAGACTGGAGACTAGTAGCATATTTTTGAGTTCCAGATGTACTGGCACTAGAAATGCCTGGATGCTTCCAAGATTGCAAACAGCAGCCACACTTGTTGAAGAAGCTCAAACCCTACCTTAAATCTCTTGACAGCTGCCTTAAAAAGTTCAGAAGACCCAGTATTTGTTAGTGATACTATCAGACTAGCTATGAACAAGCATTAGTGTCTAATCCTAATAGTATTTTGGAGATATGATCTCCTAAAACCTGCTACTCTTTTAGCAGATCCTAATCAAATAGATTATCATAACTATGCACTGGTTATAGAAGATACTAGTTCTCATCTCGACTGGATTTATCTGATATTCTTGTTCCAAATCAGGTATGATAATATTTGCTGATGGGTCATGACCTGTCGGGGGAAATGCCAATTTGAGTTTTCCAATGATGTGGTAACTTCTTTTGAAATTTTGGTGGTTTATGTTTTGTCTTGACTTAAGTGGGCATAAGCAGCTGAATTAATGATAGCTACTGCAACTGTAATACTTGATGTAGGACTTCTTATATATATATATATACATATATATGTGTGTGTGTGTGTGTGTGTGTGTAGAGAGAGAGAGAGAGGGAGAGAGAGAGAGTTTGTGTGTGTGTATGCATATGTGTGTGTATGTGCATGTGGGTGGTGTTTGGTATCTGTCATGTAAGCATTAGGGGAAATTGGAAAATGAAGGGGATACCTGGCTTTCTCATGGAGAATTCACAGCTTATTTGTGAGCGGCTTTATAACTATCTCTTAGATGTCAGTAATCCATTGCAAAGCTGATACAGGCAAAATGACATTTCTAAAGACAATGATTTTGCTGATAAGGCTGCAAAACATGGCAATGTTAAACCATGGCAGACTCTGCACTTGGAATCCCCATTTTAAACACAAAAATAAATTTAAAAAAAAAAGCTTCACAATGGGAAATGGACAAATGGATTTAGAAAAGTGGATAAAAGAAATCCAACTGGTAAACTGGTTTATGGGAATTACCTAATATAATAATTCCTATACTATAGTCTTTATTTGCTTGGTTAAAATTTTTGTGTAACCAATAAAATAATCTGAGTAACTAGACTTTTATAATATGTAGCAAAATGAAATTATTCAAAACATATAAAGAGATTTGCTGTTTGTCAGCAGAATTCATTATAGGCTACTCTCAGGGTACATGCAGAAAGTTTTTCTGCCAACTTTATGACAGAACTGGTATTAGTTGGATTTCACAGAATGAATGCCTATGCAAGACAAGAGATTTGGTCTAATCGTAGTGAACATAATGTCTGGATACCTTGAAGTCTTTCCTTTTTCAAAATCTAGTTCCAAGATAGTGGTAAAGCCTCTCTCAATACAAAAAAATTCTATATTTGAAATATCAATGTATAATAAATCTGACAGAAGAATTAATTTTTACTTCTACTGTCATGTAGTAATTATGTGAATGTTTGTGGATTCCTATTGGTTATTATATTCCCTTATCGTCATTTCTTTGGACAAGTAGAATGGATAAATCAAACTCAACAAAACAAAACAAACACATGAAAAACAAACCTCACAAACTTAGATTCAACAGTCTGGTGAATGCAAGCAGGAATGGTTTCCCTCCCTTTCAATTTATGTTTGACAGGACTATAAACTTGAGTCTAAGACCCTGTCCTATGCCTAATTTAATTCAATCCTCTCATAATCATGCCCAACTTTTAAATAGGACTTCTCTCATCCCTATCAACTCCAAGACATAAAGTAATAAATACCTAGTAGGACCAACCTAGAGAAGTCTATCACCCCTCTTTATTGGAAGATTTCATCTATGTGAAAGTGTTCCAGAGGAAAGACAAACTGTCGACACGCTGAGAGGAACATTTTCAGGTGCTGCTGATCATTCGTAAAACTATAAAAGTAAAATAAGTACCCTGCTAGGTCCATGCTACTTATGTAAAAGTCGGCAGCTGAGGAGGACTGGACTGTGGCTTCTATAAGGCATTTGAAACGAGTTTTCTAGACTACCTGATATTGGCACTGAACTGGATTAAAAGCAAGTGTTCTAGAAAACTTACTACTATTTTCATAGTTTACATTGCTCTTTCCTATCCACAGCAATGGGTATTTCAATTACATTACAAAGACTATTTGATTAGAAAACAAACATGGTATTTGTTACACTACTTTTTCTTCCTGTACTCCCAGTAATGGTTCCCATACATCTTTAAGGAACAACTAGGTACTAAGATTATGACTGCACCAGAAAAGACAGGACAATGGTGTAGAAAAGATAAACTTCTAATTAGTAGACAAGCAGAAATCTAGCATTTACAGATAGAGGTTGAAAAAGATAGGTGCAATGTCATTCAATTAACTTTAAGATGTAAGTTCTCTCTAGGAAAAGGATGCATAGATAAATAAGGATAGGTTCCTATTTTTCATGCAGACTTAATTGACTATTATAATCATGTAGCTATTGATTTTGCCACTGTGAAAAATGGCCCATGGATTATATTTGTCCTAAAGTCTTGAAACAATTAGAGCCATGTACGTTAAACACTGGAAACTCAATCTGTACACTTCAATGGACACCCCATAATGAGACTTTGGTACTCTATGGTGGGATTGGATATCTGTGTTTCACATCTGGGAAAAATATTTGGGAAGATAGAATAATTCACAAAGGATTTGAATTTTTTGTATAAAAATTCAAGAAAAAATTTATTGGGCTTCAAAGGAAAAACCTTTAGTTGTAAATTTAGATTATCAAGCTCCACAGTGAAGCTACTCGTTAGGACTGCATTGAGTGGGATTTTGTGAGGCACCAGAAAATACTACTCAAACACTATAATCATTTGAAAGTGCAAGCAATGAAGATATCACAATAGTTTGTGTAATCAGTGTACAGTAAAGCAGAAATTTTTACACATGGTTAAATAAGAATGTAACTATTCATTATTGGTATGATGTATTTAAAATTTATTCCTCCAAGGCCAATATTGTATTGCATATTTTAAACCATTCCTTTGTAATTCTGATCATTGCTTTATTTTGTATTTTAGTAGGAACTCGCTAGATGTTTACATACCTGCAAATTGCTGGGAGAAAGGTAGTGAGTGTAAGGGTGGAGAACCCATGAGAAACTCCTGGCGCAGGGAGAGAAAGATTTCTCACACAAAGATTAGGATAGAAAGAAATACAAAGTTTATTTTACCTTAAAGATTAAAATAGTTTCAAAGAAAGAAAATTTATTTTACTTCCTAATGGTGAGAAGGGCACAACACAAAAAGAAAGAAGTAGTGTGGGTGGAAGAAGCTCAGGATTTTTATGGGGACAAGGAGAAGATGGAAAAAAATAGATATGGCTGCCAGCTGATAACAGAAGCAGCTGTGGAGCAGCTGCATTTGCTTTTCCCTTTTTTTTTTTTTCTTCCCAATGAGGCTGGCTTATCAGCGTACTTGGAAATGTGATTCTGGCAGGAACTGAGATAGAAAGCTCACATCCCTGACATCTGCTTAGGGCTCTTCGAGGCTGGTGAAAACAAATTCTTAGAGATACAATGAGTTGAGTCCCAGGTGTTTTTGTTTGTTTGTGTTTTTTTGAGACAGAGTCTTAATCTGTCCCTGGGCTAGCGCACTGTGGCGTCAGCCTAGCTCACAGCAACCTCAAACTCCTGGGCTCAAGCGATCCTCCTGCCTTAGCCTCCTGAGTAGCTAGGACTACAGGCATGTACCACTATGCCTGGCTAATTTTTTCTATTTTTTTAGTAGAGACAGGGTCTTGCTCTTGGTTGGGCTGGTCTTGAACTCCTGACCTCAAGTGATCCTCCCACCTTGGCCTCTCAGAGTACTAGGATTACAGGCAGAAGCCACCACACTGGGCCAACTTTCAGGTGTTTAATCAAACAAAACAAAGGGCAGTTGTGCCGTGAGTTTTTTCTTCAAAGGGGCAATTATGTGCCCTGAGTTTACTCCTCATACTTTCTGTTTGATATTTTATTTTCCTCTGTTAAAGACAGGTTACCAGTAAGGGCCACCTTTCAGGTAGAACTAGCAGGAGATAATAAAAGAAATGGTATTGTTACTATCACACAGAAACAAAAGGATGGGAATATAAAGGTAAATACCAATTGAAAAAAAAATAATAAAACATTTTAGATCTCCCTAGTACCAAAAAGAACAAGGAAATACCCTCCCCCCTTTTCTTTTAGCATTTCCTTTTAAAACAACTTGTATCATAAATCATTTCTCAATATATTTGCATAGTATGCACGTTTTTAAAAAGATGTATTTCTTGATGTTCTTGGAGCCTTCCATTTGAAAAGCAGTCATGAGGGAGGGTGTTAGGCAACCTGTAATTTGCTCTCTGTGGGAAGTTACCCCAGGCACTTGTCTCTAAGTCGTAACTTCTGCTAGTGAAAAAGATACAAGAGGTGAATATGGTTGCAAAAATAAACTCATTTTTTGAAACTGAAAACAATAAAAAAGGGTGAAAGTGCTTTCAGTCCATTGGCCATGTTAACAAGAATAAAATCAATAGTACAATATATTCCTCCCTACCATACCCACTCTCATTACTCATAAATAGACTCACTTCCACTACTGAGTTTTCCACATAGCCATAAATACCCATAAAGTCTCCAGAGCATCTTATTCCTGATCTTGGAATCACATCATATCATCACAGTGTTTTTGCGTGAATTTGCTTATATTGTATACTTGTAGAATTCCTTTTTTAAAAATATATTAAATATCCACATCAGTGATATAATTCATATATTTTATAAACTATTGTTTCTGTTAGGTATTCTCACATACCTTGCTAAGAAAAAAACTAATTTTGTTAAGGTCCCCATATTTAGATGATTTATCAAGCTCCAACTTTTAAAAACATTGCTTAAAATGTTTTAAGATGACTTCAATGGCAGTATTTCTTTGCTCGCATTTTAGTGAATCCCTAAAGTGTAGTAAATAACAAAATATTATATTGCATTAATATGTAAATATATGTAGTATGATTATCAGAAAAACCAAGTGAATATTCTATTTAATTAGTTTGGTTCCTGAAAAGATTTTGCAACTGTTACATATTTAAAAGTAAGTTTTCTACATCTACTTCTAAATATTACCAAAAGAAAATGAGTTTACAATTGTTTCCCAGAGAATTTATTATTGCTCAAATTACTGCTTCCATAACATCTAGCATATAACTGCAAAGTTTACATATTTTTTCATTTTCCATAAATTATTACTTAGTAGGTACTGTCAATATTTCTCCTGAGTATGAAGAATGTAAGGAATCCAATAAAGTAAGAGGACATAGGTTGCAATGATTGAGCTATGAAAGAATGACTAGTTCATTATGATATCTACTCTCTGTCTCCTATCATCTGTACCTTTCAGAATTGATAACAGGAGTTAATGTACTGCCATTTGTGAATAGGTTACACATATAAATTTCTTGAGTTCATATATTTAAAAGTAGTTATTTGGCATATTTAGGGAAATAATTTTACATATGGTTTATGCAAATAGATTTTGATACAAAATTTGTATTAGCCAAAGGAACTAGCTTCCTTTAGAAACTAAATAAAACAGCAGTTCATTGAATTGCTAGGTCAAAATTTGCAATAATAAGTTATAGTTTTAATAATACTAATTGATACTTCTCCTTTGTTGCAGAGAGAGTTAAACTAGTTAAGAAATAAAAAGCTTACATATTTTCATTTAGCTAAGAATAATCAAGGGAAGAAAAATGCTGTACATTTTTCAAATCAGGAAACCCAGTTATACAGATTTATAATGTCAGTTTGAAAAAAATTATACTATTGTACAGCATTAGTCATACAGCAGATAGTGAGATTTTACTTTAAGTGCATAATTCTAAATAAGTTTGCTCAGTTTCTTCTAACCCCAGTATAACCTGAACAATGAAGATAGGTATAACTTTGAAAGATATATTGTCCAGTACTGGAGGAAAAAGATAAACCTGATATTTGTATAACCTGTGTCAGTATCCAATTTGCAGTAGTAGTATCCTTTGAAATTTGTGATTCTAATGATAACATAAAGCTAAATGTGACCAGTTTTTTTTAGAGAATTATAAAAGCTCCCTTCCCCACCCTCTCTCACACCATTGCAATTTTTTTAGCACGATGGATTCCAGGCCATGAGTAGTTTATTCCTTCACCTGAGCTTTATTTTGAGTCTCAGGTTCACATAATTGCTTAATTTTTGTTTCTGCCTGTGTTTTTCAAAACCCTAATGATTACAATGACTTTCTATGGCATAATATTGAAAATGAAGAATTGGAAGCAAATAGTTAGATGCTCAATATAGTAAAAAAGAAAAGGATATGCTTAGGAGTGAAAATGAACATGGACATTATTCTGATAAATGTAGTAAGGGCTACAACAGAGTTATTTTTACAGTTCTATGAGGCCACAGATGTGCTAGAAATATATTCTTTCTCACAATCATAGAACCTCGAGAGAAGAGTACCAATGATATGAACCCAGTGAGCATGTCTACTGAGCAAGCATTCAATGCAGCTAGAAAATAAAAGTGCAGGTAGAGAATGAGACTCCCTGGGCATCGAATAAGAGAAAAAGAATAGAAATTAGGAAGCCAAGAT
This sequence comes from Lemur catta, assembly GCF_020740605.2. Lineage (NCBI taxonomy): Eukaryota > Metazoa > Chordata > Mammalia > Primates > Lemuridae > Lemur > Lemur catta. Next base: position 16,874,823 of record NC_059139.1, on the reverse strand, counting down.
CTCTCTGGAGAAAATTGTCAATCAAACAAATTGGTGACCTTAAAGATCAGGTGCTCCGATAGTGGGTCATTGATATTGCTATTTGTAATAAGGAAGATTTCCTGAGTGTGTGTGTGTGAGAGGGAGGGTGGGAGAGAGAGGATTATGTGTTTGTATCCCCAGTGAATAATGTAGATAATAGCACCAACTAAATTAATTTAATTTTCAAAAAGTTTTAAAAATGTTATTTCTGCGGTAATGCTTATTTTGAACGAAAAAATGTTGGCCTAGAATTAATAATGTCAGTTATTTAAATTCCTCTGTGCTTTAATTTGAACTTTGTACTTGTGTGGAAACAAAGAAATGCAATAAATTCTTAAATTAAGAATACAGCACTCCCCACTTATCCGTGGTTTCACTTTCAATGGTTTCAATTACCCATGGTCAAGAAATAGGTGAATAGAGTACAAGATATCTTGAGAGAGACAGATCACATTGATGTAACTTTTATTAAAGTATATTGTTATAATTTTTCGATTTTATTATTGTGAATATCTTACTATGCCTTATTTATCAATTAAACTTAATCATAGATATGTATGTATAGGAAAAAACACAGTATTGATAGAGTTTGGTACTATCCATGGTTTCAGGCATCCGCCGTGGGTCTTGGGACCTATCCCTGTGGATACGGGGAACTTCTGTGTTCTTATTAACACTGTTAGTCTCAGGTTGCTATGAACATTTTTCAGCTCCTCACTGTTTTATAGTATTGTCTTGAAAATTAGAGGTTTTATATGGAAGCATTGATTTGGTGTCCAAACTTAGTTTATATTCTTTCCTGAGGCAGTGAAAGGAAGTATCTTGCTCCTTCATATTTTGTATTAACCCATGAGACACTGTTTCCTTAAGAAACTCAAAAACAGGAAGAATGTTGGAATATTAAGGCAAAAATAAGTGAACAGAACATAAAGAAATGTAAATCAAGAACCTGAACACTGTAATCAGATAATGTTAGATAATATGTTAATTTTACTTTTTTTATCTGCTAAACAATGGCTATATTAGTGTTTCTACACAGGGCTGTTGTAAGAAGTATGCAACATAACCAGTGATTAATGCCTATTTTCACGTGTTAAAAATGTCACTATTATTTTGTTGTAGTTTTAAAAAGAAGTCTTCTGAGATAAACATAATTAGTCCTATTTAGAGATAAAGAATCTGAGGCTTAGAAAGTTAAGATGCTTGTCTAGGGTTTCATAAGAAAGCAGAAATTAACTTTTTTTTCTGGAGCAACAAGGGCAAAAACATCATTCTATGAATACTTAGAAGAGGTAAAATTTAGAAAGGTACCTATTCTGATAGTAGAGGTGGGTACGTGATATAAATTCAAATAATGCTATAACCATAAATCTTTATAATATTATGATACCACACCATATAACTAGAATTTTATTATTCATTTTCTTATCTATTTGCCCTACTAAATTTTGAGCACCTTTATAATTGAAACAATGTGTGTTTCAATTAATCTCCAAATCTTAGATCCCTTTAGCATGAAGCTAATTCATAGTACTCACTAAATATTTTATTTAATAAAGGAATTAATAAAAAGGCTTATAAATCCAAATTCCTATCAAATAGTAACAAAAAGGTGATGTAACTTAACTGAATATTTGGCGTCTAACTTGTTCAATTGGACATAAGTGCCCACTGCACTGTTATATTCATTGCCATGATGGATTAAGCATATACAGATATGCTACATATTTCCATGTAAAACGTACAGTGAAAACTGCTATATGGAGACAAGAAAAGGACTTTTGTGGCAATTGAGTCTATTATGGAGCTTGAATCTGTTGATCCTGCTGAGTTCATAGTTCTAAAAGGGCTTCTTTCCTGCTGAGAGCACAGCGTTTGGTGCACGCATGACTGGGCTTTCTGAATAAGTGTAGCATCCTGCAGTAATGAGTCATGGAAGTGCTGAGAGGACTCAATCTTCACTGATTCAAGTGGCACATATGGGAAAATTGCTTCAGATTATTACTTTATTTATTGTAATTTATTCAATCCCAGATTATTTTACGAATGCATGCCACAAAAAACAAATTAATAAAATTCATTACTTTGGTATTACAAGAACTCTTTTTGTGATCTTTCACATTATACTGTAGTTTTAGTGATGTTTCTTGGAGGAAAAGCTAAAAATCTTTTCCTTACTTTTCTGTCTTTTGACATTTTGAGAATCAAGGAAATTCTCATGTACTGCATTTTCAAATTTATTTCTTTTTAAAAATTGACATATAAGGTATGTATTTAGTGTGTACAGCATATTACTTTGAAGTATATAAACATTGTGGAATGGTTAAATTGGGCTAATTAGCATATGAATTATCTATGAATTACCTCATATAGTTATTTGTGTGGTTAGAACACTTAATATCTATCTTAGCATTTTTCAAAAATACAATATGTTGTATACAATATACAATTAACTGTATTGTGCAATAGATCTCTTGAACTTATTCCTCCTAACTCCAATCTTTTGGCCAACATTTCTCTAAGTGTCCCTCTCCCCTAACCACTCCAGCCTTTAGCAACCACCATTCTACTATCCACTTGTCAACTTTTTCGATTCCACACATGAGTGAGATTATGTGGTAATTTTTCTTCCTATCCCTGACTTATTTTACTTAGCAAAACATTCTCCAGGTTTATCCATGCTTTCAGAAATAACGTAACTTTTGTTTTTTATGGGTGTACTTTTATTGTCATTGTGTATATGCATAACCTATTTTATTTATCAATTCATCCATTGATGGACATACAGGGTAATACCACCCCTTAGCTATTGTAAGTAGTGTTGCAATAAACATGGGAGTACAAATACCACTTCAATATACTGATTTCCTTTCTTTTGGATAAATACTCCATAGTGGGATTACTGAATCATATGATAGTTTGATGTTTGAGTTTTGGAGGATACCTCATACTGTTTTCCATTAGGCCTGCACTAATTTATATTTCCACACTCCACACCCTCTACAACACTTGTTATCTCTTTTGGTAATAGTCATTCTCATAGGAGTGACTTGATATATCACTGTGGTTTTAATTTTCATTTCCATGATGATTAGGGAGTTAGGTAGAGCATTTTTTAATGTATCTGTTGAACATTTTTTTGTCTTCTTTTGAGAAATGTCTATTCAGATATTTTGCTTATTTTTAATCAGGCTATTTGTAATTTTTGTTTGTTTTTGTTTTGCTATTGAGTTGTTTATATATTTTGTATATTAACCGTTTATCAGATATGTAGTTTGCAAATATTTACTCCCATTCTGTGGGTTGTCTCTTCACTCTATTGATTGTAACCTTTGCTATATAGAAGCTTTTTAATTTGATTTAATCCAGTTTGTTTATTTTTGATTTTGTTGACTGTGCTTTTCAGGTCAATTTAAAAAAAAAAAAAAAATGATTGCCCAGGCCAATGTCATAGAATTTCTCCCTGTTTCTGTCAAGTAGTTTCAGAATTTGGGGTCTTACATTTAAATCTTTAACACATTTTTTCTAATATTACTTTACATAGATTTTAAATTAAATTATGTGCTATTATAGTCAATATACATTTAAAGATTCTCAAGGAGGGGGCAGAACAAGATAGCTGGATAGAAACCCTCCAGCAATCCTCGCGCCACAGGAACATCAAATTCAACATCAATCCATGGAAGCAAGCACCTTCAGAAGAACCAAAACACAGATGAGTGATTATATTACCTGGTTTTAACATTATATCAAGAAAAGAGGCATTGAAGAGGGCAAAAATGACAATCTTGCATTGTTTGAGTCACCCTTCCTCCATTAGCACTCCCAGGGTAGAATCTATGTGTCGTGTTGGGGGAGGGAGAGTGAAGTGATTGTGGGACTTTGCATTAAAATTCAGGGCCACCCTGGCACCGGAAAACACAGAATACAGCTGAATTCTGCCAATATCCATAGGGGGAGCCTTTAGAACAGCCTAGATAGCCCCACCACTGCCTGACAAAAAGAAGCTTGAGGCCTGGACTAAATTCATAAGGCAGTTGAGCCCCAATGCTTCAGTTCTTGGGCAATTTCTGCAGCTATGTTGACTCAGATACAGTGGACTTGGGGTACATGTGACCAAGTGAGACACCAGCAGTGGCAGCCAAACCAGTGCCCAACTACACGCATTATGTCTCAGTGATAGTCTTCTACCATGGGGGAAAGGAAAGAGAAGAGTTCAGAGGTCTTTGTTTTGCAACTCAGGTACCAGCAAAATAAAGTACCAAACAAATTCCTTAAGCCCCTGAGTCGAGGCCTTAATTCCTGGACAGCATTTCTGGACCCACCCTGGGCCAGAAGGAAACATGCTGCCCTGAAGGGAAAGACCCAGTCCTGGTAGGATTCATCACTTGCTGACTAAACAGCCTGTGGGTTTTGAATAAACACTGGAGGTAGCCAGGCAACAATCACCACAGGCTTTATGTGAGACTGGGCTGGCTTCAGGTGTGACCTGGTGCTGTGGCCATGAGTGCCCATGTCACTCCCTGCCCCCCAACTCCCACAGTCCCGCACAAAAAGTGAAGGAAGAGAATGAGAGATTTTGGCAGGTAATCCAGGGAATTTTCCTGTATTTTACCCAAGCCCACCAAGGCAGTACCACCAAGAGTCTGCAAGAGTCACAGCATTGCTGGGCTTGGGGCACTTCCAGTGCTAATATGGCTGCAAGGACCAAAGACTTAGAGAACGGCCCTCAATTCTTTTAAATATCTGGAAAGCCTTCTCAAGAAAGATGGATTCAAACAAGCCCAGACTGTGAAGATTACAATAAATACCTCGCTTGTGAATGCACAAACACTAATGAACATCCATAAGCATCAAGAACATGCAGTAAGACATGACCTCACCAAAAAAACTAAATAAGTTGCCAGAAACCAGTCCTAGACTAATGGAGATAAGTGACCTTTCAGATAAAGAATTCAAAATATCTGTCCTAAAAACCTCAGTGAACTTCAAGACAGCACAGAGGAAGAATTCAGAAGCCTATTAGAGAAATTCAATGGAGATTGAAATAATAAAGATTCTCAAGACCACAAACTCAATGATAATTTGACTATTTGAATTTATTAGCTTGCTCAATAAGTTCTAAATAAAGAATAGACTTAAACTATCAGGGAAATGACATGACAAATCTCAAAATATACAGTGCCTTAATGTGTGTATGTGTATAAAACAAACAAATATTCTGAAAAGTTTTTGTTGATTTGTTTATTTTATGCTAATTTTATGCTAATTTTGTTTGCTAGATTTATTGTAAAAGGTTAAAAATTCAATAATTTATGTCATATGTTAGAAATATTTTTTTACATTTAAACATTTAATATTTTTAAGATTAAAAATTATGATTTGACCATTTTATATAAAAGTAATTTTTATATATTTTATAACCTCAAACATATTAACATGAGAAACAACTCAATATATTTTCCCTGTTCCAAGTAAATGTCCCAATTTCATGTTTATGTGATTAAATATTTTATACTAGTAGCCTAAATAATATTTTTTTTCTAAATTTGAGTTTGATATTTATGCCATATAACATTGAAAAAATATAAAACTTTCTCAGGAGGAAACGAATGACTATTTGACCCTTAAATCTCATTTTCTCCTTAAAACCCTAGGGAATCCATCTCATTATTTCTTCAGTTCTAAAACTAATAGTATTTTACTGAGTGTATAAAATCTTTATTAATACATAAACTCATTTCCATTTTTATATTTTGGCTTTGGCCTATCTGTTCTTAATATATGGAGTAACACTAAATGACAAAAAAATAAATAAAAAGTAAAGAAAATTGCAATGCATTATGCTATCTGTAGTGATCTTCTTTAGATCTTTCTAATAGTTTATTTTTGAAATAATTCAATGATTTTTTTAAAGTGAAATTGATTTTATCATAAAAAGTTCAAGCCATTAAAAAAGTGTATACGTTGGAGGTGCATGGAAACTCACCTGAGAGGCCCATGAACTATGTCTCTTAAAGTGAGCAAAGCTGTGGTTAATGTGTTTGATGATTGACATAATGTATGGCACCTTTCTATATTCAGTGATAATGTTGATATAATAAAGGGTAATAGAGTACTTAATACATTCTAGATAATGTCTATGGATTTTATATATATGCATATTTATCATATTTACTCATTTTTAATGTAGCGCTTTTGTACTTTCATGAGAGTCTCATTCAGTTACTGACCACTGGCATCAAAGTGGTGAATAATCTCTCATGCATGGTATCTCCTATTTAGTGTTGTTCTTCCTGGAGAAGAGAGAAATCATGCAATTATGAACCATCAGCAACCAATTCTCACAATAGCAGGAGAATGGATGAAACAGCCTCATGAAGGGACCTGGGCACGATCACTATGGCATTCACTATATCAAGCCCTGGCATTGCTCAGATTCATTTATTGTTCACCTTAAATTCAGTCTATACAGACAGAGATTCAATACAGTTATTTTCAGTCACAATTTAAAAAAAAAAAAAAGTATAAGTTGTAGGTTAGTGAGATGAACTATTTTGCTCTGCAGCAGTTTAACTTAAGGTCAAATGATATGCATCATGCCCCTTTATCACTGATTAAATAACCCCTATTGCCTGCTCCCAAACCAGTATTTCTTGGCATGAAGATGCTTGCCTGGAGGAGTGACCCAGAATCTTATCTTAATGGTTTCTATGCCTATTTCCCCCTAAAACTGAACATAAGAATACTGAGAGATACATAAGTGAATGACTCAAATGCCAAATACATTCCTACATGTTCCTATTAAATAATTACCTCACATCCTTATGATGATCAGGTTCCATTTATTATGGCTAATATGGGAACTCTTTCCTATGTCTTCTATTGACCAACACGAGAAATTGACCAGACCAGGCAGCAGACATACATTTAAATTTAGTAGTACTCTTTCAGTGTCCCCTTGTGGAAACAAGCCTATCTGAGACCCAGGGTTTTTATAGCTAACAGTCTACATTTGCTGGAATTGGTAACGAAAGATTTCCCAAATATGCTATTGACAGTTATGGAGAGTTGGGTCATGCCTACTTCTATTTCTCGGTTCCAAGAATGATGTATTTACTGTCAGAACAAATAGCATGGCTTTTCGTTGAAAGTGTATACTCCATTGTGAGGTATGTTGTTTCACTGATGCCAACATCAAGGTGGTACCAAAACTGTGTCTCCAAGAAGCCTTTCGAATGTTCTATCAAGTTGGCAGGTTCTGAAGGATGGAGTATGTACTATGACCAGTGCATTATAGGATTATGTGCCTAATAGATGTGCAGTCCATTTATTATGAAAGATAGGTTCATTAGTCAGATGTTATGTTATATGGGATGTCACCACATCAGGAGATCAGATACTTTGTGATTCCCTCAGGCATCAGTGCTGAATGGAGTCCTCTAGATAGGAAAGGCAAATCAGTATCTACATTGTGCATCAATCCCAGTTAGGATCAACCATTGCCTGATGCAATCAACTTGTAACAAATTGGCTAATTTTATTCGCAAGAAATGATCCTACTCTTATATCTTTAAAAGTCTCTGAGGGTAACATTGCCATTGTCCCTGAGAGGTAATTTTGGTTTTGATTTACTACTTTGATAGTAAGGAAATAATTTTAAGTTTTTTTGTTAGTTATTAGATAGGGTGAAAAATCAATAAGAGGTCTTTGTCAATTGATATTCATGATCATTCCATCTATATATTCACTAATTGGGGAATTTCCAATTGAGCTGAAGAGCATCACTCAGATCAAGAGCTTGCCCACTTTCCAGGGAAACACATGTGCACTGACTGATTAATTCAGGGCTATAACAGCTGTTAGGGACTTAATTGTGCCCTCTCTTCCCTCTAAAACAAAATCTATATGTTGCAGCCCTAATTCCTAATGTGGCTATATTTGGAGATAGGGCCTTTAGGAAGGTTAATAAGGTTAAATGAGGTCATAAAGGTGGGTCCCTAATACAACATGACTGGTGTCCTTTTAAGAAGAGAAAGAGACACCAGGGATGCAGGCACACATAGGAAAGTCTATGTGAAGACACAGTGAGAAGATGGCCACCTACAAACCAAGGAGAGAAGTCTCAGGAGAAACCAACTTTGCCTGCCTGTTAATCTTGGATTAAGGGACTCCAGAACTGCGAGAAAATAAACGTGCGTTGTTTAAGCCACTCAGTCTGTGGGGTTTTGGTATGTCAGCCTTAGAAGACTAACAGAATTTCCCAGCACTTTTGCTGTAAAGTTGGAACACTTTGATGGGTCACCCCAGCTTCAGAGATACCAAAAGGGGTCAGTTGGAGCCTTGTCATGTCTACACTGAGGCCTAACTTCTACTTCTGCTGAGTTCGGCTTCCTTTATTATCCTGTCCTCAGCTCCACAGTTGTTGATCCCAACACATTCCATAATAAACTTTCTACATGATGATCTCCACTCACAGTCCACTGTGGGGAGCCCAACCTCGAACAGTTCCCTTTTACAAGTTTCCCTTCCCGGAAGTGAAGATGTTAACAGTAATACTGCTACAGCATGCGAGGCACTATCTGTGTCCTGGTGCCAACTATTTTAGGTTAAGTTACTTAGAAGCACCTCAGAGTCTGAGAGGGACATTCCTGTGAAAGTGATCGAGACAGTGCTTTCAAGACAATGGAAGTATGGAAAATAGGATAGGTGGGGTAAGTTAAAAAAGGTTAATCAAGAATGTGCTCTTTGCTGGAGACTGGATTTAGTGTTCTCCCTTCAGAATACTTAAAGAGTAAGTTGAACTACAGGGATGGTCCCACTTTGAGGCAAGGGAGCCTGTCATTTTACCAGTCAGTCATTGGCCACCAGCTACCATTTTGGGTAAGGCATTCCTATTCAGTCATTAGCTCAAGAGAGGTAAACAGCTGTGAACTGTTAGAAGCCATCACTCCCAGCAGCTGACAGGTTTGTGTACATGTCTATGAAGGGGAACACAAATAGCAATCACTGCATTGCATAAAGCCAAAATAAAAAGCATAATGTGGAAAAGATGCTATTCAAAATAGAAACTTTAATGTAAAAATTATCTTGACAGCAAGTTAAGTTAGGAACTAATTACATGTATAAATGCATTACATTTATGTCAAATTTATTATAGATATAGACATTTATGTTTAAGAAAAGACATAATACTTGATTATATAAAATATTACAAATAAAGGCAGAAGGATTTATTTAATGAAAAATTACATATCTTACAAATATATAACAAATTTATTGATAACAGTCATAGACTAACAATAGATATTTTCAAAGCTTAATTACAAGTAATTAAATTTCGTCTGGAATATCTAAAACCAAATTATTTTAAAGGTCCAAAATTAAGAAAAAAATAACAAGGAGATACATAGGGTTTTATATTTTTAGAAGTTATAAGAATCAATTCAACATGAAACCAACTCATACAGAGGCAGAAGAGAGAGCCTCTAATATGATGTGGTTAATATGATTAAACACGGGCAACACATTATTTATCTGAGAAATACATATGTGTATAAATATACATACATACACACACTTTAGGAAAATACATATTTAAAAGTTAAATCATGAATTCAAAATTTATATTAAAAATGTGTTTTTACTAAAGAGTTAGATCTAAGAAAAGTAACAATAAACCATAGAAGTATATTATTATATATTATTTGTTTGAAAATAAGGCCTATCCATCTGAACAGAAGGTAAAAAAGAAACTATACAGAAATGAAAGATTAATTATTAATAAGGAAATTTTGGTAATATCATTAAAAATGATAAAATTAAAAATAAGAAAACATCTTTACAATGAACAAAAGATCGACTACCTATGATCTTTAGAGATAATAGGTCATAAATGTCATTGCAAATTATATAATATTCAATTAAAATGAAAAAACTATTGTAAGTATATGAACTAATATTTCTAAATAAAAATACTACATGTAGTCCATGAAACTGAATTAAAAAGTTTAAGTTATTGGTAATTGAGAAAAGATTAACAAAAGAAGTTGGAAAAGTTCTAAATTACCTTACGTTTTTGGGTTGAAGTGGAATTGAACAATCACATATTCAACTGAATTGATCTTTACCTTTCTGAAGGAGAATTTGAAATATAAATATATATATATTTAAATACATATAGTATTTGAAAAGAATCATAATTTTGGTACAGTTTGATATATTAACTGGATATATACACAATTAAAAACATGCATGCATATTTTCCAAAGATGACTGATTTTTAAAAATTTTTTTGAGACAATCTCACTCTGTTATCTGGGTTAGTGTGTAGTGCATCATTATAGTTCAGTGCAACCTCAAACTACCTGGCTCAATCAATCCTCCTGACTCAGTCTCCTGAGTAACTGGGTCAGGAGCATGCCACCACAACTGGCTAAGTTTTATTAATATAATTTTATAGACAAAGGGTCTTGCTATGTTGCTCAGGCTAGTCTCGAACTCCTGGCCTCAAGCTATCCTCCTACCCACAGCCTCCCAAACTGTTGCAATTACAGGCATAAGCCACCATACCTGGCCTGATTTTTAAAATAAATGTTCAATTTTTAAAAATTTGTTTACTGTACAATTGTATTGAACGGCAAAAATTGGGAACAGCTCACACTGCCCTTTGATCCAGTCCTTCCATTACTGGTTATCTACCCAAATGAAAAGAAGTCATTTATCAAAAAGACACCTTTACTTGAATATTTATCAAACCAAAATTCACAATTGCAAAGATATGGAATCAACTTATGTGCCAATCAATTAATGAGTGGATAAAGAAAATGGGGTACATATTTACCATGGGTTACTATTCAGCCATAAAAAAGAATGAAACATCTTTTGCAGAAATTTGGTAAAACTAGAGAACATTATCCTATGTGAAGTAACTCAGGAATGGAAAAGCAAACACCACATGTTTTCACTAATAAGTTGGAGCTAAACGATGGGTACACACTGTCATAAACTAGTGTAAAGGACGTTGGAAACTAAGGAAACTAAGGAGTGGGGAAGTTGGGAGGTGGGTGAGGGATAAAAACTTACCTGTCAGTTACAATGTACTCTATTCTGCTAGTGTTATGGGCACACTAAAGGTCCCAACTTCAGCATTATACAATTCATCCATATAACAAACACACTTGTACATCCTTAATATTTCGAAATTAAAAACAAAAGAAATTTGATAGAATATAATGCAGCCATGAAAATCATGTTTTGGAAAAATATCTCATGTCATAGTAAAATAATCAATCTATATTACAATGCATATAACAAATAACTTGTGAATAAAAAGGACACAATCTATAAAATAACATTTATATCATAAATTAAAAATGTCTATATATGTATACATATATTTTTGGGAATATATATATTAGCAATGATTATTCTTGGGTAGAAAATGAATAAGCTACTATTTCTATATTTTTTTTTCTAAATTTTATAAAATAATGAAGGTGTAACAAAAGAATAAAACTCTCCAGAAAAGGTGAATCAAAATAAAAATAATTATTAAAAAACCATTACAAGTACTTTCATATACATGATCCTCATATCCTTCACAGACCTTATAAAGACCACTTTCATCATACAGCTTAAGGCCAATATCTAACTCTGTGACTGAGGTTCTATACCTACAAATATTAATTGTCTTCTGTATTCATTTTTTTCTTACTCACTTGTTTGTAAACATGTTGAAGTGCCTTATATTGCAAAGAAAAATAATGTCAATTCTTTATCATTTTCCTACTAACATTCAATTTCTTCCACACCCATTATTTTACTACAATAATTCCCGTTTTATACATCTGCATTTACTCGATTTCTTTCCTGCTAATATTTTTTTCATATAATATCACAATCTCCTGTTTTGTGCAACATCACACTTTGCTGTTTTTTTCTACCTCCATTTCTAAAACTCATTAACGTGTTGCTGCTTCTCTCTTCTTACGTTATTAGATGCTCAAGATTTGTTCTTTTATCTTAATAGAAGAAAACAAGGAAAATAAAATTAAATTATTCCAGGTCTTATGCAGCCCTCACGTGCCTGTACTCATCTCTGTGGCCAATTTCTTCAAACAGCTTTTAAAACTTGCTGTACGTATTTATTCATCACTCAACCTTTGCCCTACTCTAATTTGGACTCCACCTATTTTTCTCCTCCAAAAAAAAGATATTGCTAAGATCAATAGTGACTTATATGACGTTGAATTCTACAGAAGCTCATATCACTGTACACACTCTCCTTTGAATCCCCTATTTTCCTTTAATTCTTTGATTAGATCTTCTTTATGTCACTGGTCTCTTCTTGGTCTTCTTTTTTCTTTTTTCTTCATTAATCTTGTGGGTGCCTTCAAATATTTTCTGGGAATTATAATTCTTATTTTCTCAATTTTTTTCCCATAAGAAACAGCAATTTATATCAGTGAATTTAATTGGCACTTTTATGTGATATCTTTAATTTTTACTTCTATGAAAATTTGTGAGCATAGATATGAGAGCTCTATGCCTATAGTGACATTCCCAGGTGAATAGAGTAACTATTTTAGATTTTTGCAGAAATAGAGCTCCTTCATGGAATCACACATTCAGTATTGATTTAATAGGAGAAACTGTTATTTCCACATTAACTTATGTCTCATGGTTCACTCAGTTAAAATGCTTTCTACATGAAATATGTCTTTTGAATATTACTAATCAACACCAGGTAGAAAATAGAAATGTTAAAAGGTCAAAAGAAACTCCATTATTGATTTATTGCTACTCAGTTATAAAAAATAAAAAATATCTGGAGACATTAGTCAGTAAGACCAGCCCCAGAATAAATTAGTGAATTAACAAGGGATATGATTATGCAGGGAATTGTATGAGATGATAATGAAATACTTGGGAAGTTTTAATGATTAAATTTTCCCCAAAGAATACTTCTGCTGAACATTCATTAAAAGTATTCCCTAACATATCTAACACTTTTTATATTTCCTCCCAGTGATTCAAATGTGAATAATCATGTTTCTAAAAATGTATGTAATGATACCTGTAAGAGAGGTTGTAGGAGTAGTTATGCCTGAAAAGACATAGGTGGTATTTCAAGGTTCCTTCAAAGAACAACCCATTTTTTAATTAAAGTACATGCCACCTTATGTTCTAGTATTGGTCAAATCTAATGAAATCTTGTTGATCAAATCTTAATGAAAATTAAGAGAGTATATTACACTCTAGACATTTCCTTACATGGTATATATTTTTATAATAAATCTCTTTCATTAAATTCATAATTCACAAGAAGGAAACTGAGGCTCACTGATGTTGAATGCATGTGTAAGTTTTAGTAGTTAAAATGAAGCTGAGCCAAGGTAGAATTAATTGACTCCAAACTCTAGATATGTTTCATTATGCTGTATGATCCCTAGTATGCCAAGGCATTTTTTCATCTACAGAAAAAATAAATTGTTAATACCCAGAAGATTATATCTCTCTTCTACACTGTGCATAATGACTAATAAAACTGCTTACATTTTAAATTATTCTCTGTCACAATGTTACCATTTAACCTAAGAACACACTCATTTACATTCTAAGGACAGTTTGAGATTTGAATTAAACATAAGTGTACACAAGAAAGTCATCCCATGATGTTTTCCAGAAAGTCAGCTTCTAAGCACGTATTAATGACTGTATTTTCTTGGCGGATAAATGGTAGACTAAAATGCGTTGTGGAGTCAGTGGAAAGCACCTGAACTGAGAGCTGGGACATCTGCACCCTAGTCTTAGCTACAGCAGAAACTCAGTTGGATGAGCTGTCATTTCATAGTTCTGAGCTATATTTTTAAATCTTTCACAATGAAGGGATGGACTAACTAGATCATTTATATGGCTGTTTTCAGCCTTAAAATAATTTTAGAAGTGTAACATAATTATAGAGCCCTCATCACAAATCCTAGCTTGCCCATCTCAGTTAACAAACTCATGGTCAGTCGTCAAACCAGTGGACATTTTCATTTCATGCCTTTTCCATATGTCCTGTGGAATATTGAGACAGAAGCACAGATAAGGTTTTACTGGGCAAAATGGATATCAGTGAACATGCCGTCCCTCAGGCTCTTCTTATGACATGGACCCTCTGGAGATTGCTCTTCCATAAAAGCTTCCTATTCTCCTGCTACTCTGCGTTTTCCAACATAGATGCGTGAAGATGGTAGATTTTTGTTAGCATCCAAATGACCTGGCATGTAGGAAAGGGGTCATTTTAAGCTTGAGTGCTCAGAGAGCTGCATACAACACCGGCAAATTAGCTACTACTCATTTGAGTCATGCATCAGTGTCTGTTTCTTCACAGCAATCTAGGGCACTGGGAGGAGGTGAAGCCACCAGGATATCTTGGAAGTGACCTGACTTCTTGGCTCCTTACTTCCTGATTTTATGTGTTTAATATGGCAGCAAGTTCTTCCTTTTTCACTTCTAAACTGTGTCCCAAATTTGATCACTTCTCACCGCATACACAACAGCCACTTTAAACAATGCCTACATGATCGTGAATAAGTATGTTCAACTGCCTTCTGATATCGTGCTTGACCTTATATGGTCCATTTCTTCATAAGGCAAAATGATTGATACCAATTTATTCTCTCAGATTCAGATCAGACAGACATCTCATTGAAATCTTATGTCTACCTTTTAACACTGTCCTCTTTCCCCATTCGGAATCAGTCACGCTAGTTCCTTTGTTCCCCTGTTTGAGGGAAACCAGTTTCCAACTAAATTTCCTATACCTAATCATTCTTATACCCCACATTTTACACGGTTGGCTTGTGTCATTATTCATGTCTCAGCTCTGAGAAAATCCTTCACTGCACATCTGTCTAAAATTTCGGAATTATCTGCCTCTTCCTAATCATCACAAAGTTTGACTTCATTAATTCTACTAATATGATCACTGTATCATATTAGTACTTACTTTTAGTATTAATATTTTTTTCTTTCCACTAGGATGTATGTCCCCCATGATATATAAGAGTGTGTCTTGTTCAATTATAAATTCCTAATCAATACATTTTAATCTAAATGGATTTTATGATAGAGAGAATGAGAAGTTTAAAGGGTAAATGAGAAGAGGAGTAGAAAGGCAACAAAGTACATCTGGAGATACCTGCGACACTTAGGCCAATTTGGTTTTCTTGATTAATGTGTGTGTTTATATTCATGTGCAATGTATGTATGGTATGTATTTTATAATCTCTTTAGTCTCTTTTCTTTTTAATAATACATGTTCATATGTATCCATATATGGTTAAAGTACTATCCTCAGAAGAAAATAATCTCATCAAGGTTAAAATTATTAAAAAATATAAAACCCAGAATGCTGATCTTGTTCATTTTTAATTATTATTAGCTTCATAAAGAGGTGCAAAATTCTCATTCCCCAAAAGTACTACAGCTGGTTCTATTCTTAGGAAAAATATTCCAGTACTTAGGGTTGCTTTTGCTTTGTCATTAGATAAAAATATTTAGATGAGAAATAGTCTGGTTTGCTGTGTTTTACACATCGTAGTACTTTATTTGCTGATCCAACTTGATTTGGACTTTTTGTAACCTTATTTCTTGCTGTAAAATAAAATATTGGAACTTGGCTTGTGAGTAGCAGAAATTCTTTAGAATTGCTCCCTTAAGAGAATGAGTTCTCAGTAGAATGTCGTTTTGAAAAGATGAATAGTATTGCTGGAAAATAGAAAACTTTATTGATATATATTTTTGTTTTGTTTTATTATAGTGCTGTGTTTTTTTTCTTCAAGTATTATTTGGAATATTAGCCCAAAACTATTCTAAAACTCAGTTGAAATAAAGACAGAAAGAAGAATAACAACACAATGATGATAAAGTTCCAACAACAAAAACTAGTCAATGGGGAAATATTAACCAAAATTGATAAAATAAAATAAAATAAATTGATAAAATAGTGTCACTTTAAGACATCAGAATAAAATGAAAGATAGATAGGTTTCAATTCAATGACCGTTTGGTGGCCTGTATGAAATGGATTTATTTTCCCAGTCTAACTTTTAATAAAAAATCATCTATATTCTAAGACAAGGCTAAAATTTGAGTTAAAGGAAACTTTACACAATAAAGATTTCATGTGATGTTTTCCACTGAGCTAGCTGTAAAATATTTTTAGAAAATAGTTTACAAGACACGAATAAAGTTATAAATTATATGTGATACTTTTAATTGTTTTAAGTTCTAGATTAAACTTCATAAATCGAAACCTATTGAAATTAACTGTGTGTCTGTCTACAACATATTTAAATATTTTTGACTCATGGCTATATTTTAAGGCACTAGTAAAGATATCACCATTAAATACAAGAGAAAGATAATTTTAATTTACTTTGCTTTTTAAAAAAATCCTGATTGGGAGGGTAATTGTACACTTAATGATTTCAGAAAACTGGATAGGATGTGTTAACATTTAAAATATTGGTTATGATAACCTTTGAAAAACACAATAAAAAAATCTATTTGTTTAGGAATAGCTTGTTTTCATGACCAGTATTCACAACCTTTTCACTAAAAACCAATTTTAACATTTTCTCATGTACTTTCCATATATTATAAGGTTTGTTCTATTAAACACACTGGATTTATCAATATGAAATTTTTTTTGGTTTTAAAATTTATCTAAGCCATGTGTCTCAATTTTTAAACAGCATAAAGAATTAGTATCCTTATAATAAGGTAATATTTTATGTCAAAGGAGACAGTTTTTTATTAAATTGAATGACCTTATTTTTATGAATCCTATAGAATTTCATTTTAACATTTATGAGACTCTAATTGGAATCTAGCAGGTTACCTGATCATCTTATATTTCATAAAATTTATGCTTATAAAATGATATCCATAAATGAAAGAATGAAAATTTTCAACATACCTTACTAAATTCTAAGTGATTCTGAAATGATTTTTATTCAATATTATTTAAGACATAAAAGATTTATAAAATGAAAACATATTCACAATACCAAATAAGGGCAAATACTATATTTTTAAATTCTCTGATGTCATTATTTTCTTGATTTCCATCCTCTTCCTTTCCTAACCATGAATAAACTTTTTCCCACATTGCTTTTATAGTTTTATCAAATATGTAAGTAGTCATAGATATTGTATTTTGGCTTTTGCATGTCTTTGGATATTTACATGTAGTATCATTCTTAGTGTATTCTTCTGTAACTTTAAATTTATACTAAAGCTATTTTTCCCAATGTTTATTTCTTTAATTGCTTAAGCTATTATTTATCCATTTTTACTATTCTGTATTATTATTAATAAATCATTTAAATAGATTCTTAATTTTACCTGCATTATATAGTATATGATACATTAGAGAAATGAAAAGTATTTTCTAAATTAATTATTCCCAACTTACCAGCAAGCTATGAAAGTTTTTTTCTTTCTTTCCCTGGGTTCTCCGTAGATGTTGCCTAACAACATCCTCCTTTTTTTTCTCACTAACATAATCTCAATTTAATTGTAGACAGAAAAAAAAATGTACATTTTGCCAACTCACTAGAACTAGAGGTGTTTTTATGTGTACAGTTCTGAGTTACCCTTTTGCCTTTTTTTGCCCTTTGCATCACATTTTTTGTCCTTACTAAAAAAGACAGTTGATTGGCTAAATCTAGAGAGACTGAATGTGATAATTAGAGAACAATCTAGGGCAGTGAAGAGATCTTTGTTCAGACATCCTTAAGCCAGTTTATCAAGTCCAATAATGACCTACTCTAACTCCATTTTCTCATTGCACGGAAAAATATATTTTTTTACGGTACTGATATTAGGATTTTCTGTTACATTTAGCAAAATAATTTCCTGATAGATAAATGTCTTAATTTTAAAATGCATTACAAATTACCTGAAATGCTGAGATACCAATAGAGAAATCAACAAATGAAAGAATGAATGAAGAAGTAAAGAAACAAACAAACAAATAAATAGAGTTGGTTGTTGCATGCTGAGCTCACAAAATATTAACAGCAAGAGGAATTCCTAGGAGCTGGAAATTAAGAGCAATGTTAGCCTAGTGAACTTTTTCTCAAAGGTATATATGGAATGTGGCGGGGGAGGATTGCAATGTCTTGTTATATGTACAAAGATTCTAACAATATAAGAGTAAACAACACAAGTATTATAAGATTTTACACATCAGAGAGCTGAAACCTTGGCAGCACATGAGGCCAAGCATTAGGATTCACACCTGAAGTTAAGAATATCAACGTGAACTAAAGAAATTTTTTTTTACATACAACCATAAGAACAAAAGAGAAAAATGACATTTCTTGGAGTTAGGGATTTAAAAAAAAAAACCCAAAAATCTTACCCAGAATCAAAGATATTCTTCCTGAAATCTCTCAGGAAAGAGTCATGTGCACTAAACTCTCTGCTAAAAGTTCCTATTAATGATAAATATAAACACTGAAATGAAACAAATAAACCCCTCAAATGAAACATTCAGTGAAAGGTTAGACTCAGTGGATAAGAATATAGATCTGAGAAATTTATTTAGAATGCAGCTCTAGGAGGTGCAGAAATTGCACACAAATGTACTCAAACGGGTGGGGAAAGAGAGGATGAAAAAGTTCAGTTTATGTCTAATTTGACTTCAAAAAGTATGTGATAATGCATATGTGTAAGAGGTGATATTTAAACAGGTAAAAGTTCATGAAAATTTCCACAAATTTTGAAAAATAATATAAATAATTATCAATATTTACATGTGGAAAAACATGCAGTCATTGAGTAGATTAAAACCTAGACATTGAGGAGATTAAAAATCTGGCAGTAATGATGCATAAAATAAAATTAGGATTGGTTGGAGGGTTGGGGAGATGTTGGTAAAAGGAAACAAGATTTCAGGTAGGTAGAATAAGTTTGAAAGATCTGTTACACAACATGATGACTATAGTTAACAATAGATTGTACTCTTGAAAAATGCAAAAAGAAGAAAAGAAAAAAAATAAAATATTAACCTTACCAAACACAATATTTTTCTGAAACACACCTTCAATTTGTTACACATTAAGGAAAGTACTGTATTTTGTTTTACTGTAATAAAATATATTCATTAATCCTTCTTTAAAAAAAAGAAGATAACATCAGAATGTTCTCATCGATTTCAAAATTTGTCTAAGGTTGATAACAGAAAAGCTAATTCAGTTTAGAATTACCTTATGTCAAAAATTCATTTTCAGAATGTAAGGCTAGATAAATGATTCCCAAACTTTGTTTCATCATACCACACAAAGAGATGATAATATTTTTTAACACAAAGTGACAAATGAAAGAAAATGCTGATAAACAAAGGTGAGCAGCCTAGGTTCTGGCTGTCCTCGGCCCTGTCCAGTTGTCCTGAAGCCTGAGGGGATTAGTTTTTGAGCCCAAGTGCTTAATAAATACTCATTTATTGCAAACTGGTATCACACATCATCCATGTGGTGAAGCTCTGACCTAAAAACAGAAATAAAATCGATAGTTTCAAAACTAGTAGGATAGAGAAATAATTGAAGAAGGTGTTGACAATCTCCCCAAAAGCAGAAAATTGGGGAAGGAGTGGAGGGTAGTATAGAAAAACTGTTTTAGCATGCTAAATAAAAAAGACAAAATGAGATGGGAAAAATAGATGCTTCTATATAATTTATCTAAATGCATATGGATAAAATTGACAGTGAAGAAAGAGAGATGAAAAGATTAGGAAAAATTCTTGAATATACTAACACAAAATAGTTCACAGTGTATGAGCAGAAAACTGCATGTCATGGAAATACTAATCATATAAAAGCTATTATATGAATAGAAATATTTTTAAAAACAAATTACCTTAAGACAGAAGAGCATCACAAGGATAAACAGTCTGCTATATAAGATTTAGAAGAAAAATATCAATTCCATGATATAAAAGTATAAATAATCATGGTAAGGATACTGTATCCTAAGTATGTATGAAAAGAACGTAGTGGACTTACATTCAAGAATCAGACATTTTCTATGTTATAGAAAAAGGTCAAGAGACTACAGCAGGAATTTTACCACTTTATGTGAGACCGGTGTGATGTTACAAAAATTGAACAAGAATGCTACTGTAAAGGAAAAGAAAGCATCACATGTACTCACCAGAAAACTGGTTTCCCTGATCATCACCTAAATGTACATCGGGGAAGGATACCAATTGGATATCAGACTGGGATGGGGGGGTGGGGGGAGGGGATGGGTGTATGCCTACATGACGAGTGCGTTGCACACCCTCTGGGGAATGGTCATGCTTGAAGGTGCAGACCCGGGGAGGTGGGCGGGGAGGGGATCGAGGTATGAATACATGATGAGTGCCAGGCGCACTGTCTGGAGAATGAGAACGGACGCGCTTGGGACTCTGACTCGGGGGGATGGGCAGGACAAGGACAATGTATATGACCTGAACTTATGTACCCCCATGATGAGCTGAAATAAAAAAAAATAAAAATAAAAATAAAAATAAAAAAAAAAAGGAAAAGAGCAAACCAATCTCAAATGTGACCACAGTCCTTCAAATGATTTTTTTAAAAATACTAGGAAAGTGATATCAGCAATGCCTTAAGTACTTGCATATCAATATCAGGAAGGATTTATCATGGAAAAGGTATTCCATATATAATTGAACACATTAAAACAGATTGAAAGAGATAAATCATATGCTTGTCTTAATTGAAGCAATAAAAAAGCTAAATTGATTTTTAAAAATCACCATCTACTCGCAATAAATTATACTTAGCAAACCAACAATTTCTCAGTGTGATGCTGAGTATTTAGGAGGGGGAGGAAACCAGCTTTAAATTGAGGAATGATATCTGGTGAGAGTCCATTTAATATTTTTTTTATTTAAAAGAGACACTTAAACCAGTGTTTAAATGTCTTCTGTCTAGAGAGTAAAGATGTCTAATTTATATCACGGTATGGTAATCAATGTAAGTTTACATTTAGTAAGTTATCTATCAAAAGCAGTGTTGTCCTATGTTTGAGTTAACTAAATTTCCTCTAAAACCATTCTTGCAAACACTATTCACTACAGCAAATTTAAATTAATCACTGAAGTGATTTTGTCCTTGCAGGTAATGGTTGTTTTACATGGGAGCAGTCCAGATATTTTTTTGTACCCACTTGTGGAATAGCACAGGAAAGCTTTCCCCCTATTCCCTGGAAATAAATGGCTTAAATGCAATTTCATCATCATAGGTTATTAAAAAATATATAAATATGATTTCAGACATTTATCTCCCTTGCTGTTACCCTATGTGATCATCCTCTTAAATGCTCCCTTATTTTTAAGACCAAGAATAATAATTAGTCTGAAACTTTATGGTCATAGCATTGAGTAAACAATTTTATTTTCTACCAAATTTTGGCATCAGATGCAAAAGAGATTTGCGATCTGCTTTTTTTTTTTTCATTTTAACTGAGAATGAATCAGGATATTTACATCTAATAATTTTCTAATTCCATATCCCCATTACTGTGCTTCCTTTGAAAAAATTTGTTTCACAATTAATATTTTGAGTAGAAACATTCTCCTGATGGTCTTAACCTTATTTCTAAACACATACAATATTTCCGTAAGTAAATATTCTTGCTTTGTATTAGTAGTGTAGCCTAGGTAGCATTTTACTTTTTTTTGCCAGTTCTGCCACATATATAATAGACCATGCCACTTGAGTTTTTAATTTCACTTATAATTTACCAGACCAAGGACACAATCCTATTCTTTAATCTGGTGTGAACTTGCCCTTCTCTTTCTAACAAAATTCGTAAAATGTTGGATAATTTCTGAATAATCAGAAGTTTATGTTCAATGGTTTTTACCAAACAGAGTGCATACTCCTTCATTATGCAATTGAGTAATACCAAGAGATATTAGTATAAATAAAATATTATTGATATTAATAAGCTTGTAATAATATTAATAAGTAATATCAAGTTCCTGTTTTAATTGTGTTCTGAGAGTTAGATTTCTTAATACTAAGTTTTAAAAAAATTGTTGGCCCTTTCTTTTCATGAAAGAGATCACACAACCCATATGTTGGGAGTGCTTACATTTTCAGAAAGTGCCTTGAGCCGTACAATCCTTTGATAGCCACGGACAGACATACCCTAGAAATAAAACACGCCCCCTTCTGAGTTGTTACCCCTTCTCCATGGAGCCCATGTGCTTGGGCTACTACAGTCAAGAGGGTTAAGGGCTCACTACCATTAAGGTGGCTTTATGATGGAGATATCAATACAGCTCATTAAGATAAGGAAATACCTCTCTCCTTACTTGGGGCAAAGATAACTGAGTGTGTTAGCTCTTGTAAATTCCACTAGGCACATAGAAATTCAATACAGAATAATTAGCACAAGGGACAGAATTAGACAGCAAGCTAATACCACAAGGGTTTCTTATTTTAAATACTATATTAAATATGTTTAAGTGTACAAAAGTCTTGACAAGAAATTATGAAATATTATCTACAGTATCATATGATATAATACCAGTTTTTTGATACATTGTTTAATGCAGTTC
Source organism: Lemur catta (assembly GCF_020740605.2). NCBI lineage: Eukaryota > Metazoa > Chordata > Mammalia > Primates > Lemuridae > Lemur > Lemur catta. The sequence goes on along the minus strand of NC_059139.1, from coordinate 16,852,172 downwards.
AGGGATGGTACATCACCAAAAACTACTAGCTTTCAAAACATGTTGATTGCTCAATCTATTTGGGAAATCAAAAACATGACAAACGAAAATGGCTAATAAATAAACAAAGAAAAAAAAATAACCTCTCTCAGAATATAAGTAATACAGAAATTGTGGGTATTAAAGAAGAAAAAAGTAACTATATGGAAATAAATAAATTTCTAGATAATTTTTGAATCAAAAGAGATCAAAAATGATTTTTTCAACATATCAAAAGCAGTAGAAACTCAGCTTATAGGAAAATTGTTTTCAGAGAAAAAAATTTTAACTTTAAATGCCTTCAGTATTAAAGCAAATAGGTCATTCTCAGATAAGTGAAGAGAAAAAAAGTTTAAAAGTGTAAAGAGATAGTTAATTAAAAAAAACCTTAGCATTAATTAATAAGACTAAATATTAATAATAATAAATGAGGAAGAGTAAACAAATCCAAAAGATAGTTCTTCAAAAATTAAATAACAATTAGAGAGCCTGAAGAAGGGCAGGAGGAGTGAAAACAGAGAGCACAGATATGTATAAAGTTAGGAATGGAAAGAATATGAAAAAAGAATTATATACAATTATAACATAATAATGGAATAATATATGCAAAAAAATTAAAACTCAGAGGAAAAGATAATTTTCTAGCTAAGTATAATTAACCCAAACTAACCTCAAAACAAATGAGTAGACCAATGAATATAAAACACTGAAAATGTGACTTTAGAAAGAATTTTTAAAGAGAAACCAGTATTTGAAGGTTTCATAATTTAGTTTTATTTGAAGAACAGATCTTCCCAAAGATGTTTTAATCAATTCCAGGACATAGATGAAAAGTAGAAGACTTGACAACTTATTTTATGTAGGCAGCGTGTCTTTAAAACCAACACCAGATGAAATAACACATAAAATAAAATTAAATATATTATTTAATCTAACTTACGACTATAGATGCAAAAATCTAACTAAAGCATTTGTAATTAAAATAAGCACTGTATCTACAGAGACATACTCTGTGATATGTTAATTTTCCCCTGAATTGCAATGAATTTTTAGTTGTAAAACACGTATTTAAAAAATATGTTGAAAAATATGAGAATTTTTAAAAAACGTATCAATATATGCTGATAATTTCTAATTTAAATTTAAGTAATACAGAGAAAGGAACAGAGGAAATCTACCTAAGTAGATGAAAATTATTTCTAGAACTTTAGAGCAAATATTACTCCAAATATTATAAAACTAAAATACTGTTTTAAAAACATAGGGTTATTCTATTGACAATCTTGAGTTTTCTATGCAGGCAATTAAATTGCCTGAATATTGCATTTTTAATTATTCCTTCCCCAAATTTTTCTTTTTAATACATTATTTGTTTTTCCCAGTCTCATTGCTCTAGATATGTACCCTTTTAAATAGAAATGGTGTTAGTGGGCTGCCTCTGTCCTAGATTTTAAAGGAAAATTTCGCTGTGAAATATACTATTTATTATGAATTTATAAAGAGAAAATGAATTTCTCATGCAAGAAAAATATGAGAATGATAGCATGTGTTGAATCCAGGTGCTGGGTAAATTGGTGTCTGCTATAATATTTTCCAGAAGTTCAAAATGTTTTAACATATTTTTAGTTTTCAAAGTAAATATATTTTTAAGAAAATCTTCAAAGTGTTGCTCTACCCCAAACTTTGCCAGAAGCCAGAGTTAGGCCTTGCACAAAGGATTTGGAAGGCGTATTTTCATTTCCTATTTTGGCCCTTCCACTCTAATATTTTATCTCTTTCCCAGTTGCCTCCTTTAAATTTTTTTCCACGTGTTAATTACCATTCACCATTAAAGAACACTCCCCACCTCTCAATTTCAATTCTTTTTCACTGGATATTCTCACTATTCCACATAAAAATAAAAATTCCCTAATGCATAATTAATTTTATATGAATTTGTACAAGATTGACCCAAATAGATATTTGATCAATAGGATAGCAATGTTTCATAACTCAAAACTATATACATCCTATAAAACACAGAACATTTATTTATACATTCCAGTAAGAAGAATTAAACATTGTCTAGGAAATTTTAGTTTTAGTGATCAATACTATATGTACTTATTTTACATAGAAATTATTACTTGCACTGATGCCAGAGTACTCTATTTCTTTCCTAAGTGCCTTTTACTTGAATTTGCCAAAATTATTAAAAGTTAGCTTATTGTCATCTATTTATTTATAACTCACTAAGGTGTAAAAAAAAATTATTACCCAGACTTTTTGTTTTGAAAATGGAATTGATATTGGATTTTAGAATTTATAAAAATTGAATAATTTATTTGAAGTTCTTAACATGGAAAAAAACATGCAGAAGTATCTAGTTGAGAACCACTTGGAAACGTTAATAGCTCATCAAACATTTCTTTCAGGGCCAGGAAACCTCCCTAGTCTGATTAGGGAGACAATTTCCACATCAAGTACCCACTACCCTGAAAACCCTTATAGTCATACATCTTTTTGTGATAAGTTAGTTCTATAAATATTGGGTTTTCTAAATTTCAATTAATAAGATGGTCCAATGAAGGTATTTATAAATTTCATAGTAAAATATATCAATCAAATAATCAGCTTCCTTTAAAATAAATAAATGTTACAGTAGAAAGTCAGATGTTGGATCAGTGCGTATATATTTTCTAAGATTAACCCTACAACGTATAATACATTTAAATTTGTTTAAATCTATCTCTATATTCACATATTCACACACCCAGTGCTATCAAATTTGCAATTAATTTGCTATCAAATTTTCACTAAATGCAATATCACTTTGATTAAGGAGTTAATGTTTATTGTTTTGAATGCATAGTGAAGTATAAAAGATACTGGCCCTAATTATCAAAGCATCTGTATATATACTTTACTCACCAAACACACTTGATTGGCTTGATTGGCTTTTAAAGGCATGTTTCTGTTGCAATCAAAAAAAACCTGCAGAGCCTTCAGAACTTGTTCCTGTATAAATGAGGTTTTGCCTTTATCTGGTTTATACCAGGATAGAGATAAGAGAATTCCAATTATGGAAAAAATAGTTGCACTCTATTTTATAAGCTGACACCAATAATCTGATTTGAATTTGAGTATCTGTGTGACTTTTTTCATAAATTAAACAAAGCCACAATGAAAATATAAACTTGCATATTTAAACCCCACTCTTCCCTGCACTCTTGTATCTGACTAGACCTCCAGATGCTTATCACCTGCCTGTGCAATCTTACTACAGTATTTATTACATGTTTACATCAGAACTCCGATTCTTATCATTACTCATGGTCTTCAAAATGCAATGTAAATTACTTTTCAATTGTTACCTCAGTCTATACATTCATTGTATATGTTGTAGAAAGTCTGCACTTTTAAATAAGTGTTGAATACAAGGTTAACTTGCCACATAACATACACTTTCTGATATGAGATTTGGCATCATCATTTTTAAGAGTCCAAGGAAAAGTAGACTAGACTTGACAGAAAATTCCTATCAAATTGTCTTCTAAAATTTTATCAAAAGTATTACAAAGTTATAAAAAATATATTGAAGGAAGAAATAACTCAAGTCCAGAGCTGTCATTCAAAAAAAATTTTGTCTACCCAAGAAAACATTTTTGTGGTTAAAGTTCATTTGGCCCCTGTATTATTAGGCTATTGGTTATACCATAGTTATACAAAACACACTATTTAAGCTCTTGGTATATTAATGTGGGTAAGTGAACTCACAGGGGACACGTGTCAAAACTCATTTTTAGATGTCTTATAAACATACCTTTGTGAAAGCAGGCAGTTGCTTACTTTCTATTATAACTGTGTTGTTCAATTTAAGCACAGTCAAAAGTATTTAAAATTAATTTTATATTTTAAACAAAAATTTTATTTGTCATAATTACTCAAAGCACAAATTATTTATATGTATGATATTAAGTGTTATTAAAAAATAAAAACAAAAATATATTTATTTACTTTAATATCTTAAGTTAGGCATTGACTGAAAGTTTTAAATTAATGTTCATCAAGTCACTTTATATATATCTGTGTGTGTATATATATATATAAAATGTTATATTTTGGTGATTCATATTGCACTCAATCCAATGTATTATTATGAAAGAATAATTAATGCCAAGCTAAATACCTATATAGTATTATTTCAAATAATAGGTTTTGAATAAAATCTCTCTCTTGTATATAAAGATACTAATAGAGCACAAAATTCATTAGTAGTACATTTCTCTACAGTATTATTGATTGTACCCTCTAGGTTTACATTGCACTTGGCAATCCCAATACGTGCTCTGCAATTTTATGGATTTCTGACTCAATATATAAATGACTATTATAAACTCTTTCAAATCAAAGTCCTCTAGCAGAATTATTAATAGAAATCACTTCCTGTATAACAGAAATCACTTCCGGTATAATAGATCCTTTACACAAACTTTACATCAAGGTGAGATAACTGTAAGAAATGGTCACATATAGGCACATACAAAACTATCACGTGAGGAAGTAAGTTGAATTAGGTCCTTCTGATGTATTCAATACTCTGATGGTCCTCACCCAAAAGAATGTCTAGGGCTCACGAAAGCCACACTGTTTGAGGTGATGATGCTCACTCAGGTGGCAGGGAAGTACCAAGAACTACCTCCTCTGAGAGATGTTAAATGCCACAGTTGGAGCTAAAAGCACCAAGAAGCAAACTTATGGAAGAGGAAAATATGGGTCCCCAAAGGCAAATGTAATAGCACACTAAAAGGAGCAGCAACAACAGAGTATCTTTAGGAAGTAGCAAAGTAAGATCTCTGACCCTGGATGTCTGGGTCTTTCTCTCTCTCTCTCCCCTCCCCCGCCCCCATCATGCACTACACTCATTGAGTCAGGTCATTTACTGCAATCAAGGAGTTCCCAATTTGACGGAGCTCCTGGCTATAATTGAAAGCAGAGGCTGATTCTCTCTGGGGGAAAGTGACACCAATTTAAGTTCTTGGGACACATACTGAAAGGAGGACTGAGTTTACATACACAAATAATCAAACACAGAAGAAAGTAAACTACTTTGCGTTACAGTCAGTAGAAACAAATGAATAAACAAAACAAAACAACAAAAGACATCTATACCCCCAAAGACCACAGACTTTATGTCCAAAAATGTGCTATTCACAAAAGCCCCACAAGACAGAGAGCTGGAATTTAGGTATAGGGCACTCAGAAGGTGTAGATAGTCACATCAATTATTTCTACTCTAATACAGATAGAATAACACAAAGACACTGGGAGAATAAGTGAAAGAGTTAGGTGGAAATAGGGTAAAGAAGCTGTTTCCTTCCCACTGAATGCTTCAGAGATTCAGCCACACTGAAGCTGAATCCTTGTGTTTCTTTAGCATCCATGTTACAGTACTCCTGCCTTTAGATTGAATTCTGTGTAGTTTTAGACAAATTAAATATATATCCTAGCCAATTTAAGCCAATCCAAATCTCTGCATACCATCTAGTTGGAATGAGCAATGCAGAGATTAGCATGCAATTTATGCTATGCAATCAAACATGGAAGGTATTTATGAGGCCTGGATCAGCTGCCATGATGAAAGCCAATGATAAGGTCAAGAAAATCACAAAGGAATTTTGGTGGGGCCTCTCTAAGACTGGACTTGACAACTTTATATTTATAAATTCTCTTTACTGTTTACACCAATATGACTGAGATTTTATCTTTTGATAGGAAGAAATTCTAATGAATAGACGTGAAATTGACTGTCCTATGTATGAATTATTTCCTTACAACAATTATTAACATCTCATTTTTATAAGGCTATATACTATGTGTTATGTGAACTACCCATCCCTTGAGTATTACATTAATATATCTTGCCAACCGACTACTGTATCTCTTTTCACCAAGAAAATTTATAAAACTGGAGAGTAAGATTGATTTTATTCAATTATTTTTATACTCATGTATAAAAAGGCAAGAAGATATTCAGAAGACTATGCTATATTTCTCATTTCTTAGTTTGACTTATGAAACTTTCTAGCCCAATAGGGAAAGAGCATCATCACAAGTTCTTTAGGTAACAAAAATGGAGAAATTCTAGAAAGCTGATAACCATTCTTCACAAGTGCACACATAAGGAGATTAGGAATGGCTGTGCTGAATCAGCATAGTATTATGAACTGACAATCAGCCTGAAGAAGACAGCTCATTAGCAACCTAAACCACAAAAACACCATGGAGAACTAAAGATCTCCATCGGTGACATGGAGCGGAAAGCTGTCAGCGAACACTGGTACTTCTTCAGCACAATTGCCTTTAAAAGGAAGGCTAATGGGAAAAAATAGAAAACCAGATCAATAAAATCAGCATGACCTTCAAGATGGCAGGAGACAGAGTATTTTATCCAACCAAGTTAATAGTTTCTTGAGCAGTTAAAGACTCCACTTATTTTGAGGGTTCTGTCATTTGTATATGACATGGACATAATGTACATAGCTTTTGTAACATAATTATTTAGGAATTGGCCAAATGTTCCATAGTTGACAAGAAAAGACAAGAAACAATCATTAAGACCATCTAAAAATTAAAAAAGCAGAGGGTGTTGGAGGCAGTTTTAAAAAAGTTATCAAATAAAAGAATTTTTAATGAGAGAAAAGGATTATGTGTGGTTTATATTATAAAAATAAAGAAGTGAGAGTATTTGTTCAAAATCATAGATATGATCAGCAAGTTCATACAGAATATCAAATAAATGAAAAACAATCATAGTTTATCTAAATAAAACCAATGCATAGCTTTAGACAGTACCACTCTATGATAAAATTCTCCATTTTCTTTGAATATACAAAATTTAAAACAAGTGAAAGGTAAAAATATAACCAGTAGCAACTAAGGCCTAAATATGTAGAAATATAATGATATTTATATGTATAGAAAGATTTATTTACATGCATATATAAAATCTAACCAATCTGGCAACCATTGCTAAACAGTGGCTGCTCATAAGAGAATGGAGCAGAGAGACATAATAATTGTGGGTTCATAAATATTCCCCAGGTTAAATAACCTATGAATAACAAAAGCAAAACTTAATCTGTGCACATTTATTTTGATTGTTTTGGAATACCTATTTTTGTCAATTCTTAAATCCCATTCTCTGTTACTAATTCAAGTAGTAAGGGAAGGAATAATCAAAACCCAAGGATTAAAGACACACAAGTTACAAAACCTTGTTAATTAGCTTGATTGTGGTAACCATTTCATAATATACACATATATCAAAACATAATGTTGTACCCCTTAAATATATGCAATTTTTATTCATAAATTTATCCTCAATAAAGCTGAGGGGAGAAAAAGAGTACAAAATCTATTGTGAATGTTAAGTTGTTAAGTGTTCTCACACACACAAAAATGATAACTTTGTGAAGTAATACATTTGTTAATTATTAATAGCTAGATTCAATCACTCCATAATGTATATATACTTCAAAACATCACATTATGAGTGATAAATACACACAATTTTGCATGTCAATTTAAGAAAACAAATTTAAAAACATATTATGTAGCCTTCTTAAATATTTAAATGTCTAAAATGTTTAAAATTGTTTAAATGTCGAAATAATGAATATTTTTTAGAAATAGCATACAATCGTTGGTGCTATGTGGCAGGACATATGCATGGGAAGAATAATCTCTCCCATTCTGTAATATAACAGCTATGTCATTATTAAGAAATATAAATCAAAAGTCACTAATGTTTTTTAAAATCAATTCATAGCTAAATAACAGTAAACACTGCTACTCTGCTACTGCTCTTCTCCCTCACTAATGATTTTACCTGTTTAAAAATATATAAACTACATAAAATTAATGGGGAATTTAGTTTCTCTAGAGAAAATTCTAAAGCCTGCTTCTTGGGTTAAAACCTGAAATGAGTAGCTAATGATATTCACTATTCCAGGATATGATTATAAATAATAATCTAAAAGATACAATAAAATTGAATTTTGACCTCTTATTCACCTCTGAATAAAAATGATAAAAGACCATTGAGACAAGGGAGTTTAAAGTGAAGAAAAAAAATCAATAAAATTAAGTAGACTTTCCTCAGTAGACTGGAGTGTATCTTTATGTCTGTGCTAAACTGCATTTAAAGTCATTTTTTATTTTTGCATTGACAAAAAACTCTTTAAGTTATGATAGAGATAAAAACCTTTCATAATAATTTTAGGTTAATATCTTTGAAGGAAATTATTTAGATTTCCAAAGTTTTTGCTCTGTTATTTACTTAAAGTCACTTCAGTAATTCTTGAAATAACTGAAGAAACATTACCCTTTAAGAGAAGATTTTTTTTCTATTTATTTATTCATTGTTTCCTGACCCAGTTAAAAAAATTTCTCCTTTGAAAGCTGGGTGATTACTTATTTTTTAAAATTTTTTAATCTTTGCTATTGCTGATATCTCTAGCCTACAAACATTGGTATGAAATTTTTTAAACAATATGCTGTAGGTACTTCAAACTAAAGCAATTCTAATTTTTGATGTTTTTATTATATTCTGGGTCATTGAATATATGTGTGTGTACAGTAGGGCTGTCTGAAAAATACCCAGCCGTTGTTAATACAACAAGAACATATTATATGGCTACATGGCTGGATACTTTCTGGACAGCCCTTGAACTCACAAATGCATATATGCATATATCCACATCTCCATACATCTATGTTTTAATTTGAAAGCCTGTATACTTACATTATGAAGTCTGAATTTAATGTGTAAGACATGTTATAAAAGTATATCCTTCAAATGAAATTCTAACTCAAAGTCATATAGGCCCTTGGGCTGACATCATCCCACAGGTGTACTTTGCCTGACTTTGTTAACAACATTTTTAAATGGAAGATTTTACTTAAATACCCTGTAGGGATTTGAAGTTTTGACTTTTGTTCTTCCTTTGGCTTATTGAGAAAAATTGAAGGAGTAGAAAAGCAGCAGTTTCCACCTTGTTGAGAAATTAAACACTGTAATGTGCTAGTACAAAGTATTTTGTAATTCATGGCTGTAAAAAAAAAGGTTAAAAATTGTGATATGCAGGTTTTAGTCGGCTGGATGCTATAACAAAATATCACAGATTCAGTGGTTTAAACAACAGATATTTATTTCTCTCAGTTTTGGACGCTGGGAAGTCTGAGAGCAAGATGCTTACTTTTCAGTTCCTGGTAAAGGCTCTCTTCTTAGCTTGCAGATGACCATTTTACTATATTCTTACACAGAGAGAGAAAGAGTGAAAGATCACTCTTGTGTCTCCTTTTATAAGCACATTAATCCCATCACGCATGGGAGTTCCACTCTCATGACCTCATCTAAACCTAATTACTTCCCAAAGGCCACCTCCAAATACCATTACCTTGAGGATTAGGACTTCAACTTTGAAGCCATCAATTTCAACTTGAGTTTTAGGAGACAAATATCAGTCCATAACAATACTGTTAGGTAGGGATAAGGAGGAAGCGAAAAGAACAGATGTTTGTCTACCACATAAGGATGTAAGAACTGATCAACCAGAAAGAAGTAGAGAAACCGCAAACTGGAGATATGGTCAAGGCCACAAATGGGATAAACTGGAGCATGCGTATTAGGGGGTTCCAGTTGCCCTCAACTGACCAGGGGTTTATTATCATCTAATTAGCATTGTGGTTTGACGCCCCCCACCCCATGGGCTTTTGTGAAGGATTCTGGGAGAATGTATGCGTACAGACTAAGGTAGTTATGTAAGAAAACCTGTCAATCACCCAAGGATGGGAAATGGAAACTCCACCTAAAGAAAGGAGGGCAGTTCATTTATCATATGTGTGTACTAGAAACCCAGGGTCGTCTCCACTGGCGGAGATAGACCCATTCCCTCTTTGGAACGTACTGCACTTAATAACTCTTGGTGCTTGGCTGGCTAGCATCTGTTTGGCTTGCTCATTTATTCCTTCCACTCAGTCTCAGTGACCATTCTTCAGTACTGAGATAAGAACCAGGAAACGCACGAACCTGACAATACTCATATAAAATGACTTTCCCTTCTCTTCACTAATACCGTACAGTTAATGTAAAAGGGTTTTCTAGGAAATCTTCATGAGAGTTTCTTACTGTCACTCAAAATGACTATGAAGATGTAATCTTATTTAAAACAGTCCTAACATTGGAATTTCCTCTTACCTTCCCTATAAATCTGTATCTTATCTAAAATTAATGACAACAAAATCAAACTCTAGGCCAGGTTCAAAACTACAGTTAGTAAGGGAATGAGCAATAATTAAATATGAGTTTCTCAAAAGGCAGAACCAGAAAAGTGAAAGGTAAAGAAAAATGGTCACCCTATTTGAATGATTTCTTATACTCATATTTTTCTAAAATACCATAAATTCTATTCCCTTCCCCAAAGCAATCATTTAATCAATATCATATCTTTATATTATTCCAACATTTATATACTGGTAGATTTGGGGGAAATTCTGGAATCTGATCTTTCTGTCATCACCTTGTTATTGGGAGAAAAAGCTCATAGGGAGTGTTGCAAGAAGTAGTGACAGAAAGAGGTCTTCACACTTACCCCATTTTATTCATCTCATAATGTTTCCCGAATGAACATTCTTATAAGCTCTCATCTGATCATGTTGAATCTGCATGTGGCTCTCAAAGCAATGGACAGCTTCTTCTGTAGACCCTACCGGCACCTAGAGAGGCTCCCCCATGGAGAAGGAATCATTTTATCTGTCGAATATTGTCACTAACCTGGCGATGTTTCAGGAACCACTTAAACCTCTCAGCAAAATAAGGAAGGAAAATATGTAAATATACATAGTCAAAACAGTTTGTGGAAAGTCATTTTCCTTTAGTGAAATAGATTTAAAACTCTTTTGCCTGTGTTTAGAATCTCTAGCTTCTGACAAATAATGATGCAGTGAATTCCTGTGGCTTTATCAAGTCACCACTTTAGAAAGTAAGATGACAGAAGTGGTAATAAAATAACACAAAGGATTGAAAAGCACTTTATATGTTTGATCTGATTTAATCTTCTCAAACAGTTTATAAACTAAAAAATTATTATTCACTTTTTACAAGAATGGAAACTGAGACTTCACGGTTATGTGAGTAACTTCAATAGAAGTATAAATCTAGTAAGGACCAAGAAAATCATCCAGTTTTATCTCATTTCAAAGGCACGTTCTCTTAGTAACTTTACCGTCTTTCCTTCTCCTAGAAAATGTAGAGTTGATTATATATCCAATAGCCCTCAAAATAACATCAGAACAACATGCACTGTCATATTTTTACTTTCTTTTCTTTTTATGATTGACTGTGGATATCCTGCTCTCACCCCAGATATTTATAAACATGGATCCTCTTCCTGATTCTCTTTCTCCTCTTTCTCTTCCTCCTACTCCTCCTCTACTTTCTTCTTGTCCTCCTCCACTTCCTCCTCTTTCTTTACCTTTTAAAATTGTTTCCTCATTATAAGAAAATATGTCACATATGAAACCCTGGTACTTACCTCCTGAGGTGTATTTCTGTGTTCCAAGCAAAAATTCTTGTTCCCCACTACGTAGTATGTAAACCACCTAAAATATAATATTTTTCAATGGTAAATTGAGAAAGCGTATAATCAGTGCAATACCTGTACAACTAAACTCTTCCAAAATCATGATTTAAATGGTTCTTTCTGTACTCTTGCTCCCTTGCTATTAATGCCAAATTAGAATGAGCCACACTTCAAGAGATTTTAAAAGTATTTTTAAAGTATGGTTATATGACTTCTTACAGAAAAAGATTGTCAACGACTGTATTAAATGGAAAAATAAACACACACATACACATTCACACATGCATGAAAACACATGGAAGCACACACAGATAATATTTGTGCTTTCTAAATATCACAGATAATGGGAGAGGATATGTGAGCTGAGATGATCAGGATATAAGTGGCAAAAATTACCTGGACAAATCAAAATAATGTGCTGCAAACATTGCCACCACACTGGTCTTCTACACCTGGCAGGAATTTATGGAATGCCTGGAGGGATTTAAGACCATAATTTAAGTCATGGCTAAGGAAACTTTTCTCTACTATGTAGAAAATAGATTGGGAAAAAAATAATCATAATAGAAATAGTGAAACTACTTGAAGAGTACACAGAAAAGAGTTAATATAGCAGGCTTGACATTACTTTCAAAGTTGGTCCTTAGTCAACATCTCAGAACTTGGATGAGAATGTTAAATGATTAGGGTGTTCCATTGAGCTAGATTGTGCAAACACTATAATTCTCCCTCAACATTTGCTTTTACCTAGGAGTCTGGAATTTGGGGACATTTTAGGCAGAGGGGAACTATGTGACTATCTCCTATTACAAAACCTTAATTTTGAGTCTCTAATGGGCTTCCTTGGGCAAAACCATAAGACACATGTTACTGCATTTTCATTTCTTGAGGGAGAATGTGCTCTGTGTGATCACTCATAGGAAGGAGGGAGCATAAGGTGGTCTGAATACAAATTTCTCCATAATCTACCCATGTCTTTTTTCCTTATGATCTGGCTATCTCTACTCCTATTAAGTCTGTGTAATAAACCTTAGCTGTGAGTACAATTATATACCAAGTCTCATGAGTCCTAACAAATCTTCAAAATGAGGGGTGGTGTTATGGGCTTCCAAAATTATTGTATTGGTACAGGAAACTTATGGGAAGAATAGAATGAGGGCAGTGGTATGGAGAAGGAAAATAGATGCATGGAGTTGAATAATAGATTGTCTTCTAGATTCTTGCTAGAAAAATATTACCTTAATGAACAGCTTTGGAGAGAAAGCGAGGTATTGTATTTCCAGAATTCACCACAGAAATCTATCCAATCAGGATCCTCCAGCTATAAATGGTTTATTAGGAAACAAGAATGGGTTTAGGATCTGTCCAGAAGACATTAAAAATGAGAATGTGAAAGCCTATTATAAGCTGTGGCTTCAAATGGCTAATTTTGGAAAGGTACAACTTAACTCTTTCAGTAATTATTCTAGGTCATAGGCATGAAATAGTATGTATAAATGTAGTCATACAGTGGCTACAGTGTACAACTATCTGCCTTAACTTCAAATGTGATTAAGCTATTTATAGAGTCAAGGGCTTTTAAAAAATAGTTTCTTTGACTGCATTCTATTTATAAAGAATAATGATACTGGGCAAGGTATGTGAATATTATTTGCAGTATTCAACTCAGAAGTATGAGTGTTTAAAATGTTTTGCTCTTGATCTTAATAATACTATCTACCGTATGATTTACAACTTATTAAGGTAAACTAATGTAGTTATTATGTGATTATTAGGAACCAGTCATGGCAAAGTCACAACTACAGAGAGGATTTAGGGAATAACCTTTCCCATGGGATGGAATTTTTATACTCTCCCGGAATTTCTCAGCCCCATATGCTCCTGAGCTGCAGGGAATCTTCTTTCCTCATTCACTGACTGGAGGATAAATCAGGGCCAAGTAAGAGAAGCTAGAAGTGACAAGAGTAAATGCCCAACAAGTTCATTTTTCTATCATTTTTATCACTGCTCCCTTACAAAAATTAGTTTACAAAAATTCACCAGACTGAGCTTATATAAGGGTTAAATTGTTAGATCATACTTACAAAAATCAGATATCTTAATGTCACACTTTATAAATCATTTTAAGGGTACAGGTAATCAGGAGACGAAAAGGAAGTTTGCATAATTCTGGGATCACTAATGCCAAACCACATGCCCTCTCATGGTGCATTAGATTTAACATATGAGGTTTATGGTTATATAAAATGTTAACATTGGAAAATCTGTGTAAAGAATGTACAGAACTCTATACATTTTTGCAACTTTTGTGTTGACTAAAATTATTTCAAAATAACAGGTTTAAAAAGTCATTCAATTTTGCACAGTTCTGAAAGTTAAAAAAAAATGTTATTATAGTGAGCCAGTATTTGTGTTCTTGAAGCTTCCACCCTTGCATTCTAATCTTATCCACTGACAAACTGTAGAACACAGCTAACACCTTCTTTGTGAATGATAGCTTCAGATACTTGGATGGACTTACCATGTCAGTAAAATGTTAACTTTTTCTTAGCTAAACATTCTCTAGTCCTTTATCTTTTTATCACTTAAAAGGTTTTTAATACCTTCATTATCCAGTCACTTTCTCTCTGGAAGTGAAGATACAGGATCTGCTTTGATCTAAGGGCTGTTCTTGACAGCATCCTCTCTTGACAGATGTAGAAACACTTGACAGAAACATTCCTTGATGCAGACCTTCAATGGTTAGGTCTACCAGCATTCTCCGTCAACTGTCAAACCCTCCTAGAGATGGAGTTCCTGGCCGCTAGTGAAACTGACAGTGACAGCTCTTATTCATGTTAGCTAGGAATGTAAGCAACAATTTCCAGCAGCATTCAAGGATGCTCAAATTTTTCTCAGGGAGATTGGTATTTTTGAGTGGCTCTTCTGCTGCAAATCATTACTGTAATAATGCACCTGTGCAGAGGTTTCTTTCATATCAGAGACGGGTATTTACATGGCTATGAAAACCGTCGTCTAAGTTTGCTTCAGCTGCCATAACAAAATGCTGTAGATCGTGTGACTTAACAGAATTTTTTTCTCACTGTTATAGAGGCTGAGAAGTCGAAGATCAACATAACAGTCAATTTAGTTCTTGGTAAGGGCTCTCTTCCTGGCTGGCAGAAAGCCACCTTCTCACTATTTCCTCATTTGGGCTTTCTCTAGCATGTGCACTTGAAGAGACAGAGAGCTCCAAGTGGAGAAATTGGTAGGAATTCCATTTTCTCTCTACAAGGCTGCTTCTAAACAAAAAGTATTAGGTTCAATAATTAAATCATATCCCAGATGATATTTCTGGGTATATTATAGTTTTCCAATGCAGATATACATGCTAGTACAGATTAATAACTCAAACTATTTCAGTTTGAGGCCTCAAAAATCAGACCTTGATATAAAGAGGAGGGTAGAGACAGTTTGAAAGGTTATCCCAGTAAACAGAATTGCAGGAGATGAAAAAATTAGAGAAGGTTAGAGAAGAATCAAGGTTGCTGCTGAGATTGCAGAAGGCCTCCCAAAACTGCCTAATTGTTTATCCACCAGCTCCTATTTTTCCCGTTTGAGGAGGGTCTCTGCAGATATTCATCTCTGGCTATGTTTATCTACACATTCAGAGAACTCGACAAAGAATGCCCAGAAGAAGAAAGCAGAAAGCAATAAGGCTAGTGCTGAGGGTAGCAGCTGTCAAAAAAATGTGAGTGCACAAAGAACTCTCCAACAGATGTCGGGGTGAAATCCAAGGTGGGCTAAAGTTATGTCAAGGACCACTGAAAATACTTGAACAACATAATTTAGAAGTTTTCTTTAGTGAGTGTTAATGTGTCAAACTTAAAGTTTGGTTTTCTGAATATGTCCTCATTTTATATTCATGATTTTAAAAACTTTGCTACAAATTCAAGTCGGTGTACAATAAGCTTGTTTCAAGACTAAAGATAAGTTGCTTTACTTTACCTTCATTGCTTAAGGTAAGGAATCTATCAGTACTCTACTTGGCATTCTGTTTGATGTGAGCTTTCTTATTGGTGATTTTTAAAATATTCTCTTTTACATGATGGTTTTCACTTTGATTTCCTTGGGTTTAAGTGTGTATTTCTTATACTAGCTTGTCTTTAATTCATTGTGATTCTGGAATTGGAAGTTGCCTGACTTTAACATTTTTGAAAAATTATCAGACATTATTTCTTTGAACACTATCTCCTCTCCCCATGTTTCTATTCCTTTTGTCTCCAAGTCAAGACTTGGATATTTTAGAACTTTTCATTTTAATCTATGTACCTGTTACATTTTCTTTGTATTTGTTACATTTTTTATTACAACTTAATTCTATGTAATTTCTTCAGATATGCATTTCAGCTATGTAATCTAATTTTCCTCTGTGTTCATATTATTGCTAACACAATATGAGTTTTATTTTTCATATTTTGTTATTTTTAAAAATAGTTTGTTTTTTACATACATATGTCTTGTATTTAATGTTATCATATCTTTTGTTCATGGAATTTATTGTCATAGAGAAACAAAATATTTATTTTATATTTTATGTTATGTAACTAATAATTCTATTAACTGAATCAGTTAGGATTTTATTTTGCTATTATTAGCTGATAGCATTCAGTTCACTCTTAGATGTGACTTGTTTCTTCTTGATTTATGAATTGTGTATGTGTGTAGTATATTTGTATTTATTGTTATTGTATGCATCTCTGTGTATGTTTTTTCTTTATATGAAATTATTTAAAAACAGAATTAAGGCTCCAAGCTATCAAAATAATTTATATTTATTTTTAACATATACTTGAAATTCTTTGCTAACAATTAAATCCTACTATTAGTTGGGGCTACTCCCAAACAGTGAGTAGGAATCCAAACACCACTCCTTTGTACTGACAAGGCTGTGATCCCAAATTCTCAAGGAGAAGAGCTTTGTTTATTTTGATTCTGTAATGATTTTGTTTGTTTTGTTGTAGCACAGAATTCTGAGCAGCACAGAATTAGGAATTTTCAATGTTTCATAAACTTCCCTGTGAAACAATTTGGACCGGTCGCATTGTTGGTGGACTAGTTCTTAAAAAAAATCTCTATTCCTCCTTTGGAAATTGATTTGTTTAAAAATTTTACCTTTTGGGTCATTTTTAGAAATGATATTTTTCTTCTTTCTTTTTTCTTATTTATTTATTTATTTATTTATTTTTAAATTTCCAAATATTAAGGGGGTAAAAATGTTTTTGGTAGCATGGATTGCTTTTGTAATGCTTGTGACATGGCTATAAGTGTGCCCATCACCCATATAGTGTTTACTGTACCCATTAGGTGGGTTATCACCCATCCCCTCTTCTCCTCTCCCCCCGTTTGATTTCCATTGAGTTTTATGTCCCACTGAGCACATGTGTGCTCATCTGTTAGTTCCAACTCAATAGCAAGTAATTGTAGTGTTTGCTTTTTCATTCTTTAGATACCTCATTTAGGATAGTGGCCTCCAGTTCCATCCAAATTGATGGAAAAACCATTAATTCACCCTTTTTATGGCTGAGTAGGACTCCGTGGTACACATATATCATATTTTTGTTAATCTACTCATGAATTGATGGACATTTGGTTGATTATACATCTCTGCAATCAAGAACTGTGTTGCACTAAACATTTGAGTGCAGGTGTCTTTTTGATAAAATGACTTCTTTTCCTTTGGGTAGTACCTAGTAGTGGGACTACTGGGTCAAATGGTAGTTCTACTTGTTTTTTTTTTTTTTTTTTGAGACAGAGTCTCACTTTGTTGCCTGGGCTAGAGTGCCATCATCACATCAGCCTGGCTCACGGCAACCTCAAACTCCTGGGCTCAAGCAATCCTACTGCTTCAGCCTCCCGAGTAGCTAGGATTACAGGCATGTGCCACCATGCCCGGCTAATTTTTTCTATATATTTTTAGATGTCCAGCTAATTTCTTTCTATTTTTATTAGAGACAGGGGTCTCGCTCTTGCTCAGGCTGGTCTCAAACTCCTGAGCTCAAACGATCCTCCTGCCTTGGCCTTCCAGAGTGCTGGGATTACAGGCGTGAGCCACTGCACCTGACCAAGGTCTACTTTTAGTTCTTTGAGGAATCTCCATATAGTTTTCCATAGGGGTTATACTAATTTGCAGTCCCACCAACAGTGCATAGTGTTCCTCTCTCTATGCATCCACACCAGCATCTATTGTTTTGGGACTTTTTAATAAAAGTCATTTTAACAAGAGTAGGGTGATATCTCATTGCAGTTTTCATTTGCATTTTCTGGATGATTAGTGACATTGAGCATTTTTTTCATATGTTTATTGGCCATTTGTCTATCTTCTTTTGAAAATCTTCATTCATGTCTTTTGCCCACTTTTTAATGGGATTGTTTGATTTTTTTTCTTGCTGCTTTGCTTGAGTTCTTTGTAGATTCTTATTAGCCATTTATTATATGCATAGATTATGAATATTTTCTCTCATTCTGTAGGTTGTATATTTGCTCTGATGATTATTTCTTTAGCCCTGCAGGTTTTTGATTTAATTAAGTCCCATTTGTTTGTTTGTTTGTTTGTTTATTTTTTGTTGCGGTATTTGCCACTAGTGTCTTAGTCATAAATTCTTCCTCTAGGTGGATATCTAGATTGTTAGAGACCTGGTATGCCCCTTTGGGGGTGTCCTTTTGCTCTGATTTTTCTTTCCTACTTCGAGAGTTCTTGTATTTATTCCTTCCCATCTGGAGCAGCTGTCACTTCTTGTTTGGGGATTTTTCATTTAAATGGGGCTTTTTTCTCCCTCACACATGAGGTTGTGTCTGTAACATATGTTGGGTAAGAACCTTTGTCTTTGCATGTGGGTGCTTTGATGGAAGTCTCAGTTCTGCATGGATGCCTTGGTTCTATATATCCTTAGTTTGGTGGTTTTCACAGTTGCTGGTTGTTTGTAGGCTGTAGTCATCGTGAGCTATGTGTGTGGGAAGATTCCCTGTCTCTTGTTGTTGTTGTTTTTTTTTTTTTTTTAGAATATTATGGGGATACAAACATTTTGGTTACATATAATGCCTTTTCCTCACCCAAGCCAGAACTAGAAGAGTGCCCTTCTCCCATACAGTGCCAAAGCAATCTTGAACAAAAAGAACAAATTGGGAGTCATCAGTTTACCAGACTTCAAGTTTTATTACAAGGCTATAGTAACCTGTCTCTTGTTGACTGGGGGGATGGAGGTCTTTGAAATTCTTTCTCTTGCCCCAGGCCTGTGATCTTCTTAACAGTGTGAATTATATTGGCATGCCCAGTTTAATCTCTGAGACAGTAGGTGGTGCATGTGGGTAAGAATCAACCATACCCCATATGATTGAGTCAGTATATGTTTTAAATGGCTATACAAATTGTCCTCCCTGTCAGTGGGTGTTGCTTGCCAAAAAGAACCAACTTCAGTGCTATTTTTGGGACCTGTGACCAGCTGTGGACCCTGAGAAGAAGCATTCAAATGCTCCAGGTGGTGGCTGTGGCCCTGCAGCTTCCAGGGGAGTCCTTATTCTCCACCATAGCAGAGGCAGGTGGGGGTAGGGGAGTGAGGCTGGGCAGGGCTGGGTCAGGAGAGCCTGCCCTCAGGCCCCACAAAAGCCAGTAAGGTAGTTGTCTTGGCAGGGGTGGAAGTTCCACTCCCAGGCTACTGGGTAAAGCCACCAGGGAGGGGCTGAAGTGACCCCACCAAGGCAGAATGGCTGCTTGTGGGAGCAGGACTGTTTGAGATTCACAATCTGGCTGTCAGGAGGGTTTTCACTCTTCTTCTCCCTCCCCTGCTCTGCAGTCTTTCCAGCATCTGTCACCAGGCAGGAGCTCAAACTAGTTGAGCACACTAGCAGTGGTACTGTGGGCTGGGAGCCTCCCTGGCCAGGTTCCCACACTGGGCTGAGAGAACAGCTTTCGTGTGGAGGGAGGGGTGCTCTATTAGTGTGCTGCAGCTGGGATCCACACTGCACTCTCTTTTTGGTTCTGCCCATGCGCACTCCCTGTCCTCCCAAGACTAGGTCACTAATCTCTCCTCTGTGCCCCCAAGCAACACAGTCAAGACCTGTGGGCATAGGATCTGGCTTACAGGCCTGTCCCTGGGTCCCTGAAGATCAATCCCTTACCATGCCAAGGAGAAACATGCTAGTCTGAAGCTGCCTATGGGGTGCTCAAGCAGATTTGATGTACCTCCACTTCAGTGCATTCCCTGCTTTGATGGAGCAGCCCAGTGAGCAGCACCAGGGAGGGCCAGTGAACAGGGAGCTCACAGTCTGAGCACACCTTAGTCTCTGCAGGTCTCTCAGAGGAAATGTTTGAGCCCTGCTCTCCCCAGAAGCCTTGGTGTGGTGGATGCAACAGCAGAAGGGAAGCAGCAACTCCTGAGAGTCCCAGCTCAATCATCTGTCTTGGCAGCCATGGGCAGGGGAGGAAAAGAGTCTGGATGGAGAAAAGTTAGCACTCTGGTCATCTCTGTCCCTCTCTCCAGAAGGCAGCCCATCCAGAATGTCCCTCTCTCCAGAAGGCAACTCTGGGGTCACACAGATCTCCCAGGACCCACCAGCCCCTGTGGCTCATGCAGTCTGGGCTGGAGTTGTTAAATGTTTTTGTGGGAACAAATGAGACAAAAACTGAGGGGCTGAAACTACCTGGGAAGGACAAAAGCACACAGTGGGTGGAGAAGCAAAATGGCACCAGCTGTCTCCGCTCAGATCTGTGGTGACGTGAAGTGACCACAAGGGGGCTGCCAAGCGGGGCTTTGTCCTCAAGAAGCTCCCAGTTAGTTCACTGCGGGCAGCAGCTTTGGGGCTCCTGAGGGTAGACAGGCTCTCCAGCAGCTCGGGTGCCTGCCGACCGCCAGAGATGGGAGGGAGGGAGAAACAGGTCCCCCGACTTACCATTTTCACTGGGCTCCAGGCTTCTCAGGGACTGATCTCTGCTGATATCTTGCTCTTCACCTCAACTTCTTCAATGGAATCTCTGGTAGGTTCTGGTACTTTTCCTTTGGAATTACATTCGATCTATGTTTGCTGTTTTTTGTTTTTTTTCATCTAAAACTTTTTCTTCCTTCGGAAATGATCTGGCAGCTGGTGTCTCTGGTCAACCATCTTAGGATGATCTATCTAGAAACATTATTTTTCTAGAAAATTATATCTTTAAAATATTTTGAAAATTATTTACAAAGATTTAGAAATAAATATATATTTAAATTATTTTTATTGCAGTAATTATTTCTCTCTTGTAATTTCTTACATTTTCTATTCTTTTTTATTCATTATTTTAGTGAGTGGTATGCCAATTTTACATATTTTGAAAATTAGCACTATTATTCTTAGAGCAGCCCTATTTTATGGGTGATTTAACTTGTTAATTTTTGAGTTTTTATAGTATTTCCTATTTCTGCTCCATTTGGTTTACTTTGTTAAAGTTTCAAATATGTTAAGTGATTAATTCTTTTTTTAGTCTTAAGTTTTATTTGTAGGAATGTTTAACACTACTCTTTGTCTTTCTTGATTGTCATGAATTCTGACATTTGCTATATTCATTTACAATGTTTTAAATTTTTTTTCCTTTATTTTTATTTTGTTTTTCATATAAAGTTTTTAATTGAGAATGGGAAATCTGTTATTCTTTGTTATTAATGTGTCTTTTGTTTTGTATTTTTATCATAAATTACATCTTATTAATTTTACTTTGCATTATCTACTGTGACCCTTTAACAAATGTTTCAGTATAACTTTTATAAATGTCCACAGCTCCTAGAACAGAAGTGTCTCAGTCCATCTTCTGCTGTTGAAACATAATACCGGATACTGGGTAACTTATAAAAAATTTATTTCTCACAGTTCTACAGGCTAAGAAGTTCCATATCAAGTTTCCAGCATCTGGTGATGACCTTCTTCCCGAATCATCCCTTGGCACAAAGGGAAAGATGGCAAAAGAAAGCAACCAAAGTGGCCAAACTCATCCTTTTATGAGGAACCCACTCCTATGATGACAGCATTAATATGTTCATGAGGGCAGGGCCCTAATGGCCTAATCACCTCTCATTAGGCTCCACCTCTCAGCATTGTTGTATTAGCGATTAACTTTCTAGCATACGCTTTTTGGTGAACATATTTAAATTATTGCAAAAGTTGTATTTTCTTATAGTGAAGCAAACACATATAAATATGAATACAAATACAATTGATCTCTGAACAATACAGGGATTATGGCTGCTGACCCCTTGCATAGTTGAAAATCTGCATATAACTTTTAGCTTCCTCCAAACTTAACGGCTAATAGCCTACTATTGACCGCATGCACTACTGATAAGATAAACAGTCGATTAACACATATTTTGTGTATTATATGTATTATTATACTATATTCTTACAATAAACTAAGCTAGAGAAAAGAATATGTTACTAAGAAAATCATAAGGAGGAGAAAATATTCTTACTACTCATTAACTGAAGTCAATCATCATAAAGTTCTTCATCCTTATTGTTTTCATGTTGAATAGGCTGAGGAGAAGGAAGAGGAGGGGTTTATCTTGCTGTCGCAGGGGTGGTAGAGGCATAAGAAAATCTTGTATAGGCCGGGCGCGGTGGCTCACGCCTGTAATCCTAGCACTCTGGGAGGCCGAGGCGGGTGGATCGCTCAAGGTCAGGAGTTCGAGACCAGCCTGAGCAAGAGCGAGACCCCGTCTCTACTAAAAAAATAGAAAGAAATTATCTGGCCAACTAAAATATATATAGCAAAAATTAGCCGGGCATGGTGGCGCATGCCTGTAGTCCCAGCTTCTCGGGAGGCTGAGGCAGTAGGATCGCTTAAGCCCAGGAGTTTGAGGTTGTTGTGAGCTAGGCTAACGCCACGGCACTCACTCTAGCCCGGGCAAAAAAGTGAGACGCTGTCTCAAAAAAAAAAAAAAAAAAAAAGAAAATTCTTGTATAAGTGTACACATGCAGGTCAAGGATTAACTATACATACATATATATGAAACACCTGCTTAGTAATTAGACTTTCTTTATATCAAATCTTTTTTTTTTTTTTTTGTGAGAGAGAAATTGATTCTGGTATTCAACAGGGAAAATAAATCAGAAAAACAGCAAGAGTAACTCTAATAATGATGTTATAATAAGTTTGGTAATAGTTTTACTAGATAATAAAATATACATATATTAATATGATAAAGATCCCATGTTATAAGCTCAATATTTGTGTTTCACCAAAATTCATATGTTGAAGCTCTAAACTTCAATGTGACTATGTTTGGAGACTGGGAATTTATGGAAGTAATTAACGTTCAATGATTTCATAAGTGTAGGGCCATGATCACATAGGATTTGTGTCCTTATGAGAGGAGATATCAGAGCGATGGGTTTGTGTGTGCGTGGACATGCACGTGCATTCGAAAAGAATGTGAGGACATAGAAGGTGATATTTACAAGCCAAGAAGAAAGTCCTCACCAGGAACTGAATCAGCCAAGCACCTTGATCTTGGACTTTCTAGCCTTCGTAACTGTGAGGAATACATTTTTATTATTTAAGTGACTCAATCAGTGTTATTTTGTTGTAGCAGCCCAAGCAAACTAATATACCCCATAATAATATATATATGTATATATATAAATAATATATATAGCTGACTGTGGTGGCTACATCTGTAGTGCCAGCTACTTGGGAGGCTGAGGTGAGAGGATCTCCTGATGCCAGGAGTTGGAGGCTACAGTACAATATGATTGCATCTGTGAATAGCCACTACACTCCAGCCTGGGTAACATAGTGAAACATTGTCACAAAAAAAAAAAAAAAAAAGTATTTTTTCATGTATGAAGAGACTAGAAATACATACACAAATTGAAATAGAAACAATCTATTATGGACATTTATTATATGATAAAGGGAGCATCTCAAATCAGTGGAATTATGACAACTTCATAAAAGATAATAAGGAAATAGAGAGACATTTGGAAAAAAAAGATGAAATTGCATTCATACCACCCACATATACTAGAATATAGACTCAAATGGAACTAAATCCTAAAAAGTTGAAATGATAAGACTTTAAGCAGAAAATGAAGATATTTACACAGTAGTAAAAACATCTAGGTGAATAATTTTGTAAAAATAACTTTTTTGAAGTAATTTTCTCATATTTATTTATACTTGAATACAAACTATTTTATATGTGAAAGACATTATTTGGATGTAGGACTATCATATCAAATTTATTTTCTATGAAGTTTCTAATGTTCTTTCCTATTAATTCCTAGATTTTAGAGTTACAAAATAGCCTAAACACACTCTGGGTTGTAGCAGAAAGCAGCTAAGCAGCTGGTCTGATATGCATTTATCTCTAAATTATAAGAGAAAATTGTTGAGGCAAGTTGTCCTGGAAAAAAAAAAAATTGATGACTTGGTCTTATCTCCTTGTAAATATACAGGCATCTTGATCTTCTGGTAAATAAACTACTGACATTTGCCAGGAGGAGAGTATTATCCATGGATTAGTTTTAGCAGAATGACCATGGTTTAGGATTGTGTATAATAAACCTAAAGTCTATGGAGATATTAGGCATGACTCCCTGAAAATGTCACACAATCCCCGAGTATCAAAAAAAGATGCTTCATAACCTAAACTCTTTTGAGTGTTTTAAACTACAAATGACCCTTGGCGACTTCATATATATAATAGGCCAGAGAGAGTGTGTCTGGTGTAAGAATGAAGTGCCAGAGGAGCCGCACAGAATGTGTGCTGGATCTCTTCCAGCTTTGTTTTTGCTTCTTGAATGACTGTTTCCTTCAGATTATTAGTAAAATTTAATGCTAGATAAGGTCTCTGATTTGTGCCAGATCTGATCATTTAATTTGTGTATTAGCTTCCATTGGCATTGTGCTTTTCAGACTCATAAATCATATGGTTAGAACACTTTTTAGAAAAAAGGTAGGAATGGAAAAATGTCATGAGGATCTGATGATAGAATTGCTGTCTACCCATACTCTATATAAGGCAAACGATAGAATAAAATCATGTGAGGAAATCCTTTCAGTGGAATTTGGAAAAAATAGACCAAGTGAAACCTACTAAGTAGACTGTTCAGCAGTTAAAGCGCAAGAAAAGGTAGCAAAATTTCAATTCCTTGGCTATTATTAACAGTTCTGATCTAGACTAGAACTCTAAAAGAAGAATAGCATATCAAGGGAGAAAAATATTTTTGTAGGACTGCTTTTCCTCTCACTGGAAAGCCTTCTTAACCATTCATGGCTATGGAGAGGTATCATGTTTATTTATTATCTGTAGAAACATATAGATATCTGGGGATCAAGGAGGGTATTCTTTTAAATAGTTGGATCATATTATAAAACATGGTGAACCATATTGGGATATATTCTTAGAATTAGTGCTGAGAAGGTTTATGACTAACTTTTTAATCCACTGAATGGAAAGGATTTTTTGAGTTTTTAATGGATCCTCAATAGATTGCAAATGTTGATGGTTAGGAGTTTCCAGGCATATATGCCAGCTAATCAGCAGTGAATAAATGCAAGGGCTGGGCACATGTACCCTGAGAGGGGATATTGCCTTATTCTTCACACACTGATGGAACCCTTGCTCCTAGGGGTTGAAATGTTAGCAATATCAACAATTTTTACTGTCTTTAGATGATCATAGAGACAAACCTAATTTAATGCCATTGGCAGGGGTATTGATAGATGTAGTGATAAAATAAGTGTCTCAATCTAGAGTGCCTTGTATAAACTTTCCCTTGGAAAGCCAGGCTATGATTCAGTAGACAGGATTTTAGTTAATCACTTCTATAGACTGGCTGTTCGTGGTGCTCCTCCTCTCCAAATTCGTATGTTAAAATCCTACCCCCCAGTGTGATAGTATTAGGAAGTGGAACCTACCACAGATGATTAGGACATAAGGGTGGAGCCCTCATGAATGGATTAGTGGCCTTAGAAAAGCAATTTGGAGAGCTCTGTCATTTCTTCTGCCTTGTGAAAATGCAGTGAGAAGAGTGTGCTCACCAGACACAAAATCTGCCAGTGTATTGATGTAGGATTTCCCTGGTCAAAATTCCCAGGCTCCAGAACAGTAAGAAATAAATTTCTGTTGCCTATAACGTATTCATTCTATGCCATTTTGTTATGGGAGCTCAACGGACTAAGGCAATCAGTCACTGTTACAGAGGGACTATATAAGGAGAAAAAATAGTCCAAACCTTAGGAGAGAAAGGGAGCAGAAAGAGGAGACACGAAAGACAGGTTAAGAAATGACAGATCGGCTGTGTGATTTTGTTTATTTGGGTTTTAAAAATGGAGATAAGAAAGTAAATAAATGGAGCTTTCTATTAAAGATTTGACAGCTTATTATCAGAACTTTATGAGAGAAAGGAGCAGCTTCAGCTATTCCCCACTTCAAGCACCTTGGAAAATTCACTTTCTCTCTCTCTTAGTCTGAAAGAATTCAAATCCAATTATGAGAATCATTATTTATAACAGATAATTCTCATAGAAGAGGCTGAATTTATTGCTTTATTTAAAGCAATAAAATCTGAACAAGACTGAATGAAAGGCAGAGATCTTGCCCTAACACTGGGAGTAAAATGAAGGTAGAATATTAGGCTATATTCAATAGTTTGGGTGAAATGGCCTTTGTGTGGGAAACAAGGGAGGGAGGACCCAAGTACAGTCCACTCCTAAAGGGGATTACATTATGGAACACAATACAGGCGGAAGAATTCAAGGGGAATTTACTGCTTTCAGGAGAAGCTTGATTAACTGCCTAAAGGGCCAATTATACAATTATAGAAGTTTCCAAGGACCTTCTGTGCCCACCATCACTGTCTGGTACAAGCCCTGTGATTCTATTTCAGCCAAGGCAAATTTAGCTGTTTGACTCACTGATGAGATGTTCTGGATTGAGGCCACTTGGCTGGAAATCAGCAGCAACATACTTTGGAGGTGGTACAACCTTGGAGGAGGAGGGCAAGGACAAGTCTTTAGAGTGGTCGGAGTTAAGGTGCAATTATTTTCAGCAGTGGAAGAAGGGCCAGGGTGATACTCTCAGTGCCTCATTTGGACATTCACAGAATTTTAGGATACTGTCAGTAACATTTATGTATGATAAGGCAAATAGGTCAAATTGAATAAAAGTCTTCATGGGAATTTGAAGAAAGAAGTAAAGTGGATATTGTGGATGACCAGCAAAAAAAAGTTCCAAACTCAGAAAAAATTGTAAGGCTAAATCAGATGCCATAGTCAGATTCCCAGAGGTAGCTACCCAGTTGTAGGTGCGTTGACAGTGAGACCTCACATCTGATGGAATAAGAAGTGACACTAACCCATGGACCAAATCACTAAAATATGCAGTTACTGAGCCAAGGAACTGTGCCCCATATGAAAAGGAAAGACATCACTTGAAAACAGTGGTAAGTGAAACTCCTAGAGGTGAAGATCAGAGCATAGACATCACGTGGTACATTAGACCTATTCTCTAGCCCCAAGCAGGCTTTAACTATTCTACTCTAGTTTTACCATATCCTTTAATGAAATCAACCTTGAATAATACAATTTAAGGTTTTTAATAGAAATCTCTGTCAATGTGGTTTACCTGGATAAATTTCTTTCTGATCAACATATGTCAAGGTAAAGTTTATATACCATTTATATAAATTGTCAAGAAAATATAGTATTGCATGGATATAGCATTAACCTTCCTACTCTTTGTAGTACAATAAACACTGGAGACTCAGAAGGGGGAGGAAAGAGAGGGCAAAGGAAGAAAAAATATCTGTTGAGTGCAGTTTACACTATTCAGGTGATAGGTATACTAAAAACTTATATTTCACCATTATATAATTCACCCACGTAACCAAAATCCACTTGTACCTCTAAATCTATCAAAATTAAAAAAAAATATTTTTCACATGTCTAATTCTTTATTCTATTTATTACTTTATTTATCCTTTCAGAGAAAACTCTCTGCTTTGTCAGTATTTAACACTGAGATGAATTTTGTTAGCAATTTGCTTGCTTTACACATCATTCAGAACTAGGTAAGATACACAGAAACCATTGAAATTTAGGTAGTTTATGTTGTCAATTCAGAGAACCAGCTGAAGGGGAGTAAGGAGAGAATCCTTTTTAAGTGTGATGGCTATAGAACCATTGCTTTCATGATTAAGAATTATGTTAAGTTTTGTGAAGCTGTTAGCAGTTAATTGGAACTATTTTCTTTTATTTATCTCCTTTGTATGGTAAAGGTAAGACGTGATATCCTTGTTTGCTATGGCATCTTGTATCAGTGCACTGCTGAGTGTGTGTGCTCCATGACTGCATAAATGCCCAATGACGTCCACCCTTCACTCACTTTAGAAAAGGATTACTGTAGTGTCTAGTCTCTTCTATGCACTTTTTAAGAAGGATTTGAGAATAATTATAGATCAATTTGGCTCTTGTTTCAGACAGTTTTTCCTAGATAGTCTTCTAGGTTGTTGGCGGGTACACTTTTTCCAATATGTATTGTATTTCCAAAACATATATGTATAAACATTAAAATTCTTATTTTTATATAAAATCATCATTTTAATGTTAAACTAGGAAAGGGGCCAGAATTAGATACGAACACTCAGTTCATCAAGTTGCCGAGAAGTAGGTTTATTTGTCTAAAATGCATTTCTATTATATATTCTAAAATCACATCAAAGAGCATCATTGTCATCATCATTGCTGATATGAACAGCATAAATGCTTAATAGGGATCATGCATTGTGCAAATGCCTCTGTGTACGTTATCTCATTTAATTTTCACAACCTAATGAGATAATATAGTAGATAATTTATATTTACCCTCTTAGCAACTATGAACTTTTTTTCTTTTTGGTATACCTCCCTACCCATTAAAAGAACTGAGCATCTTCTATCAGGGAGGCTGTCCCACTCCTAGATCAAGGTGTGAATCCCTTTACCTAGGCTAAGCTAATCAGAATTGTGTACTTACCTGACAACAATTCATCATTCTGAGGTAGGTATCTGACCTTAACTGGTCCTATCCTAGCAAATTTAGATCATTTTCCGGGAAGGTGGGGGTTGTTCTATGGACAGAATGATAGGTATTTTAAGGACCAAAATTCACACAACCCATTCTTGCTACCGTTAAGAATACCCTTCTCAGATTGAAGCCAAAACTCAGAGGAACACAGGTTTGAAAAAGAAGCAGAGCTATAACCGCCTTGTGAAATTTTGGATCAAACTGTGCCTGAATTTAGTCCAACTTTTGGATATTTGAAGTTACGTTATCATTTTTTTGAAAAATCAATTTGAATTTTTTATGTGTAATGTAAATATTAATAAAAACATCCTCATTGACGTGAACATATACTGTTATTTTTGCACTTCACAAATAAATGAATAACTGTTAGAAAAAAAGGATAACTTTTTCATGTTTGCACACTAATAGGTGGCAAAATTAAATGGTGAAGTCCGGCTGATTTCAAGGTTCATTTGCTTCAGTATCTTCAAATACTATGTTAGGCAGAAAGTACAGTGATTGAGAATAATGTAAAATAATAATATACATATTTATATCTTTTTAAATTTATGTTTTCATGGGCTTATATTCACACAGAGTAGCTCACTGCAGAATTCATCTCACTGATTATGTCTCAATCAGCTACTTTAGGAGTACCAAAGGTTTCCTTACACATGCTAATAAACAGTCTACTCAGCTATCTAATTTTCTGACCTTGGTTGCCTTATGCTTATGCAGCTTAAGGACCACTGTCACATTTCCTGCTATATGCACCAATAAGTTTGATGATGATTATCATATTAATATATTCTGGATAGCTTTGATGGCTTGCCTTGCTTCCCTGCTAGCCCATTTAGTTCTCCATGCAGCAGTCCCCAACCTTTTTGGAACCAGGAACAGGTTTCATGGAAGACAATTTTTCCATGGACAGAGGAACTGTGGGGGTGGTGAGGTGCAGGGAAGGGCTCAGGTGGTGATACATGGCCCAGTTCCTAACAGGCCTTGGCCCAGGACCTGGCCAGGGCCTGGGGGTTAGAGACCACAGCTCTATGGCACAAGTATGGAAATGGTCTCTTTTATCTATAAAAGCGTGTCACTTGGAATCTTGTATCATAAATTTTCTCAGGTAAATGCAACATCCTTTAAAACTGTAAGATACAGACTCAATTTTCTTCGTGTATAAACCTCTGACACATGACATGTTTCCTATCCAATTCCATTTTAACTTCATGTATCAATAATTTCCATTTTCCTCTCAAGAAAAACGTCTCATACTAACTGACCCTTCAAGAACCCATCACAAAATTTGTCATACATGTGAACACAGTAGTAATTTATTTTGAGGGCCCTACTTCAGTTGCACAATAAAATAACAAAAATATTCTTTTGATGTATATTCCAGAAAATTGAAACTTTAAGTTACTTTAAGAAAATAATCATATAAAACAGCCATTGTATTAAAAGACTGAATAAATCAATAA
The DNA here is from genome assembly GCF_020740605.2 of Lemur catta. Taxonomy (NCBI): domain Eukaryota; kingdom Metazoa; phylum Chordata; class Mammalia; order Primates; family Lemuridae; genus Lemur; species Lemur catta. The sequence continues at coordinate 16,821,995 of NC_059139.1, read as the reverse complement.
TTTGGGGCAGATATTTCATTGCAAATATCTGCTTTCAAAAATGATTCGGCAAAATTAAAATCTATTGAATTTTATATTTAAATAAAGCAAGGTATACATTAGGCAAAACGACGCTTCCAAATTAAGTAGATAAAACATTTTTAGAGATTTCTGACCTTAGCAAAATGTCCAGGATTTTATACATTTGTCTAACAGTAAAGGGTCATGATATGAGCTAATAGTAAGACCCTAGAGTCTTTCAAAATTACAATTTATAGTTGAAAGGGGAGTTAACTGTGAGAGCGCCCCAGAATAGGCATGTGTTTTAAAAAGCAGCAGACCATAAGGAGAACACAGCAGAAAATAAAAGGAGGTATATAAGCAATAGGTGAGGAAAGTGTCCTCACCTATTCACCTGTAAATGAAGATGATGCTGAATAAATATGCCCTGTCATTAGTGCACATAAAAGTGAAGAAGAGGTTTTGAGCATGTTTATGGTTTTATGCTACATAAACCATGTTTTTCATTGTTGACCATTTATATACCTCCACAGTTATAACACTTTGCTATCATTGGGCGGTAATAGGAATTATTCTCACACTGACAAAGGAATTATAAGATTATTGTTTTATTTCTTGCTTTAAAGGACATTGACTGGGTTAGATAATTGATAATTCTGAGACTTAGTTTCCTCAGCTCTTGATTTTTTATTTAAATGATAATTAAATTCCTATACTGCCTATTTCATGTCCAATTAAAAAAAATAAAATATAGTAAGTCATGTGAAAATACTTTTTGAAATCACAGAGTGCTATGCTGATAGATACTGATGTTACCAAGCACATATCAAGATACTAAGAAAGCACTATAATTTAGACTAGGACCCTCTTTATTATAATGATCTATTGAAAAATTTTAGTTCTGTTGCAAATAATTATTATTAGTGCTAGTTTCAGATTTGCACGAAATTGCCCTTAACTTCATATTATGATGTGAACAGGATCTGAGTGAATGATGGAGACTAAGGACATGGAATATGCTCCAGAAAGTTTTTATAGATATTGGTTAAAGCCTCTCCTCTGTCCAACAGTTATGTAGGAAATACATGGCAATATTTTATTTGTCAAAAAATATTCCTTTCCATTTAAACCTACTTTTATATAATTATTTTGTTACTTTTATCATTATATTTTATGCTTTTTAAAATGTAAGTGGTAGAATTCACTAGTTCATTTATTTAGTAACACCAAGGAGAACAACAAAACAATTAGAAGTATAGATTGAAACTTATAATGCACCAGGAAGAGTGCTTTGTGCTGAAATGCAATGATGTACAATAGCTATAAAGCTTCTCTCCTCACTTGTTACATTTTCTGCCAACTGAAGGAAAGTTCCCTGATGTCTCAATAATATATTGTTTTTAGTGGTACCTAGATCCCCATCACAAAGACCAACGTTACTTCTATTGGCAGGAGATGAGTTATCCTAAGTAATGAATCACTCATCTCTGAGACACACATGGAGACAAAAGCAAATCCCAAACTTGGATTTCAAAGTTTCAAGGTTGTATAATGGGAATTTTGTAAAGATTAGTCTTCAACTAATTTATTTAAAAGTAATTCTTGGCAGAAGCAATATTCAGATTTCTGGGACTTTTGCTGGCTACTACTATTCGTTGCATCCGTTTTTTACTTGAATAGAGTGAAAGATATTCTTAGCTTCTTTGGAAGCCAGAGAAAATACAATGAGTGATTTTATTCTTTTTTATTTTATTGACTGGTTTTGTGAAAATCAGAATGCATTGGATTATTTGTTAGATGTTGTGTAACTACCAAACATTAGCAGCTTAAATAGCATTGTAGGAGCCAAATTCCTTCTCAAATAGCACAAACTTCGTTTTCTACTGAATCTTTACACTTTTTCAAAATAACAAAATGTTTTCAAGAAAATGAATAAAACAGTGGTTTCACTATATTCTCTGAGTGAGAATAGTGGGATGTGGAAAGCAGGGTACTTTAGGCACAGAGCCCTTTTTTATAGTTCAGAGGTGGCCTTTCTGAATCCACGGAATTGTAGAAATCTCTGCATTTTACAGAAGTGCAACTCATTGTCTCCGACTTTGAGCCCAATCAACCTTTTATGTGCAATCTCCCAAGACAGCAATAGTAATAAAATAGCATCTCTTTGGACTCCTGGATCATGACTCAAACTCTTTCCCTTATTCCAGCAGGCCTCAGTACTAAGGATAAAAACAAGATTGATTAGGTATCCGCAGTAAAATTACTTCCAAGAAGCTGTCAAGTTCTTGAAAGCAACCAGCATTCCCTAGAAGGTGGAAGAGATAGTCTATCAAAATTGACTTATTTGAGTAAATAGCAAATATAGTATATGAAGCATTTAACTTGGGTTAACAATTAATTATGCTTAAATTTTACTTTAGAAAATTTTATTAGCACTATATGGCCCTAAAGATTGAAATACTGCAATTACAAATCTGATGAGTTTTCTTTTTACTATCATATTATGTGGGGTATTCATGAATTTTGACAACTGGGAACACATAATGTGATTCCTTTTTGCAGAATTACTGCACCTTTTGTGTATTACTCTGCTTTCACACTGTAGTTCAAATTTGGACTGTGTAGCCTGAACAGGTGCAGAGCGATGAGCTTTTAGCAGTTCTCCACACATTCTGGGACTGGTTGAGAGCCATTGGAGGAGTGTGGTCCTCCCTTGCCAAGAAGAAAATCTCCCCAAACAGGAACAGATGTTAATATGGGCAAAATGTTCTGTAACAATAAAATTTTTATCTTTCATTTATAGGAATTCTTTCATTCCTGCAAATACTTCAGCATTCCATTTCATATAAGAATTTTGCTGCAGAATTGTCATCATTTCAAGATAACGTATAAACTGCTACCTGATAAAGACAATAATTTAGAAAATAGATAACCCATTTTGAATTATTTTGTGAAATATTGCACATGCTAATGCAGGTTGGTTGTTTGACTTAAAGTAATCCAATAATATGAAATTCTGTAAAAGTTAGTTGGACTGGTATATAGTTGATGAATTTTATAATAGCTTTCATATAGCAATTGATCTTCAAAAAAGTTCATACTCTTAGGTGAACTTCTAACACTTTTTCTTCAACTTTCTAAGACTTTCTACTACTACATCATTTTAGAGTAATTTAAATGCACTCTTAAAGGTGAAAAGCACATTTTAAAGCTGGTTTTATAGCTAAATATAAATTGAATGAATAATTTTCAGGGCATAATGTTAATATGGAGTCGTCACTAGCTTTAGAAAACTTCTTAGTTGTTTTCGATGATCCTTTCCCTTTAATACAAAAATGTGTTATTAATTAATGATATCAAAAATCATGATTTGGGAATATTTTCATTCATGGAACACTGGGTTAGCACAGAATATTTTGAAGGCAACTATTAATTTAAATAGATATTCTAGAAACTGCCTTGTACATGGCTTTAGATATGACACTATTGAAATTCACTTTTGGAAATTGATATGTGTGTACATGTATATACATTACAGTTATTACTTACTACTTTTTTGTATTACATTTACCATATTTTCTTTCATTTGGAAAATATATGAATTCTTAAAATTAATGAGGAAATTTTAGAATTTCAAATACTAAAAAGTTGGTTTCAAAATGTAAAATTGTCAAATTTCCCTGAAAATGGTAACTATGCACATTTTTCTGAAAATAGTAACTTGTTTCTGAGTTTAAATTTAGACTCACAAGAATCATTTGGCTTCAACCCATTGTATATGACATCAACAAAGTTGAAAGAGAAAAATAAATACATCAACTTAAAAGATGTTCTAGTGTGCCATATGCTTTTGGTTCATTGAATGCTTGTTATTTACTTAGTGCCTTTGTCATACAAACTTAAGTATATTTCTTTAGACAAATAGATATAATGACAGTATGTCAAAATTAGATATTTACCAAATTTTGATAGATGTTTAAAATCAGAATTGTGGACAAATAATCTAAGCAATCTAACTCAAGCTGTTAGAGTCAGAGTGACTATTAAATATTGCTTTACTGTAAACATGTTAGGGCCAAATGACAGTCTACAATGGGGTTCTTGGTCATTACTATCCTCAATGAAGTCCACTTATCCTCAAAGTGTTAACAAAAAGGAAAATGCTTCTCTCTGAACAGGTGAAGTTCAGAGAGAATAAAAAGACAGAGATTCAGACCATGAGTTAGTCACCATGGGTTTGTTTGCACAATTGTGTGGGCAAGGCTAACACACAACTTCTCAGTAACCAGCAGCTATGGTTAGTAGTTTTCAGATTGACTTGAAGTAAACATAGCTCCTTTTATTCTGTATTTATGCACAGAATTGCATATTGCCTAAAAGATATAGAAGACTTTTGTTCTAGAAGTTTAGGAATTGAATATACTATATTTGAGGTATAAACTCTGACTAAATAAAGACAGATAAGTATGCTATATAATTGGCATTAAAAGTACCAATACAAGGAAATAACTTATAAGAATTGATATGGCATTTGAAATGTGCAACTCAGAGCAATAAAAGGAGGGGTTCCTGATTAAATTAATATAATATTTATATCCATCTTTACCTAAGAGTTTTGGCAATTCCATAGTGATTAAGGATTGAATGTTATTAGCTGAACCACACATATAAAACCTTTTAATTTGACATTTATTAATTTAGGTCTTCATTAATCATTAATAAATTGTATATCATTTGTTTCCTGCTCATAATTGTCATTCTTAACAAATTCTTGTATGGGCTTTAAAAATCCTGTGTTGTTGAGCCAGCTCAGATAGTATCTGATAATTATTTGAACTGCATTGATTAAGATGAATGACTGAAGAGAAACAAATTGGATTTTAGAGGATTATCTGGCTAATAGCTATTACTCCCTGAGCATAAAATGCACTATAATGACAGTCATATTTTCCCTTCTATTTTGTGTGTTTCCAGCTCCATTTTAAGCCCTTCATACTAAGTGCAGGAATTGGACACTGCAACCTACTGCAATTAAGAACAGAATATTGAATTACTAGGATCTGATAATCTTGAGATGAGGTATTTTCAAATGGAAATTTTAAAGTTTACCTGGGTAATCATGCCAAAATAGTGAACTTTGATGGGTTAAAAATAATTATAATTAGTTGAACTTTTTTTTTTTTCCTTTGAAGTCCCTTTACCATTAACCCTGGGTCAATCAATTTCCGGGTGGTGCAAAGAAGACACGAGGTGGGGAAAACAAAAAATATAATGTATATGATGCTTCCACAATCCTAAGCAAAACAGGATGCTACAACAGGGTGAAGAGACTCTGGAAGTAAAATAAGATGATTAGAGTACTCAAATGAACTCATATAGGTGAGGAAAAACATGAGAACATGCAAGCTGGGACTCTGTGTCCCCACCACATATGGCAGAGAATTGTAGCAATAGAAAAGCCAAAGTTTAGGATGATGACTAGATTGGTAAATACCAAATTGTGCCCTGATTTTCCACAGCCCCCACTTGGTGTGCAAGAGACATTGATGCCACATGATGGACATGTGTTCTCAGAGTATTAGTCAATAGCATGAGGTCACCCATGGAAGCCACAAAATACAGACATCTCATATTTCAAGGATAAAGCCAAGCACTTGGAGTTCTGCAGTGGCTGCTAACATGGCATCTAAAAGTACCTGGTATTATTAGGCACACAGACTCATCACTGCAGAATCACCATATGCACAGCTATGGCCATCCAGTATGCAGCAAAACCCAACAAAAACAGACAAAATCATTCAGACTAAGGTCTTTACCACCAGCATCATAAGGGTAATATCCTTGGGAAGGAAGATTAGAAAGGAAGAAAAAACCCTGATAGGAAGTTGGAATATGAATTGACTATATTTTACTAATAATAACTAACTTGAAAGAAAGACAGTTTTGATCTCTTTACAGTAAACATTTTAACTTATAAAACACGGGTTGATGGATTAGATAATCTAATTACACAGATAAACTGGCAATTTGATAAAATTAACTGGAGAAAGTGAATCAAAATGTACCATTCCATCTATGCACATTCTCAATTCCAGGTAGAGGTATGATAAGTTGAAACTGCATTCAAAAGTTTTATCATGGAAAATCATATAAAGAGAAGAAAGAGTTAACCTGTTTGCACTGAAAATCTCTGGCACTGATTTTTTTTAACAGGGAAACAAAATTTAACAATTGTACCCAAGTAATAACTTAAAAAGCATTCATTTATTTTCTAAAAAGTGACCAATTACAGATAATGAGTAGCTTACTTTCATCATAATCCCCCAATATTGTAGGTTTTAGAGGGCAACAGTTAAATACTACATCCTGCTAAATATGTTCCAGATCTTAGCCCCTTACTATGTAATTATTTTGCGTTGTCCCTTAGAGAAGCAATTTAATTCAGCCTCTGTTTCTTTTCTCAACAGGCCAGTAATTTCCTCTTTGCTTTGGAGTCAGGGAACTTTTCAGATATTTTTAGAAGACACAAAAAGTGTTCCAGAAAGTGTAAATAAGACTCTTAAATTGGTAGTGAAACACATGAGAAGTTTTAACATGGTCACAATTTACTACAGAATCTCTCTAACGAACAAAATTTTGTGATTACCAGTCACCTAACTTGCAAATTCATTTACTGCTAAATACTGTGGCTGAAAATTTCCCTTTTGGTTTCTAGCAAGGAGTATCTTTGAAAAAAAAAATATTCTTCAAAATTCGAAAGCAGTATACAGGGAGCAAAAATAAGTTTAGCCTTTGTATTTTTTTCCCTACCAGAACTTTATCCATATAGCTTTATCTTTATTGAAGATGTACTCTGTTTTTGTTACTCATATTTGAATGAGTTGAATTTTCCTGAATTATTGCAATAGATGCCTCTGGGAGGAGTAGAGAGAGAGAAGATGGCTTCCCAGCTTTGCCATTCAATGGTTCCCTCCATGTTGCTACCGTAGGGAATGTTTATAGCATTAATCCTTTGTACAGCCACAGCCCCTCTGACACTTAGAATCAATTGAGCAGGAGAGCTTCTGCAGCCCCTGGGTTTCCTTGATTTCTTCTCATGCTTCCTCTTGGGCCACTGTACCAGGGACACAGCCCTTGATTCCCAAGATGATGTCCTGAATTTATTTTTGTGAACTTTATTTCATTAAAGCTTCCTGAAATTTCAGACATTTGGGGTGCTCTGGGAAAAGTTCTTGCCTTCTCTATTGACTTCCACTAGCATTTGAATCTTGTCATCTTGTTTAGTCTCCATCCTGGATATAGATTTTCCTTTCTGGGTGGGACTGAATGAGACTGAAATTTCAGCACATCCCTCTATATTGTAATGCAATTGGCCCAGAGGCTCAGAGAGATGGGAATGTTGGAATGAATCTATTATGTGCAACCTGCTCAGTCATTCTTTATTCACATGCCCCAGGAGAGAGTGCCTGAAAAGACTCACCCTTTACCAAAGCATTGAAGAAATGCTTTCATGATGCCACCGGAATTCTGGAACAGCTCTGTGATCCCTAAACTCTGTAAAATGGAGATGATGTAGGAGATACTACAATGCAATTTAGTTGCTTGATTTCAATGGGAATAATGAGATTATTTCTAGATAGAGGCCAGGTGGTAGCCTTTAACCCTCAGAGGCATGAGGGAAACAATTAGAGCTATAAACCACATAGAGAGGGTGAGTTTGTTTTCTTTTTTATTCTCAGTGATATAGGGTGCTGAGTAATTCATATCTTAAGGTTTTATAAATGAATGAGATTACCAAACTAATGTGGTACTTATTGACATAGATAAGAAGAAAAATTTTAGATATGGGAGGTGGAAACCTTACTTGAATCATTCACTTGAATGGGTTAAGATTCATGGCCTCTTAACCCATTCCAAAACTGAAGGCAGTCTATATACCAAGAACATCTTGGTTGAGGAGAAGGCAGAATCCATTCAGAAAAAACAAACAAAAAAAACCCTTGCATTATAGTCACAGATATATAGCTTGAATATGCCTTCATACCTTCTTAGCAGGACAGAAAATACCAAATCTGTAGGATTATTATCTTCTGGATTTGAATTGTTTCTGGGAACTAACGATGGAAGTGGGGAACTTATGGAGGTGAGGTTACAAATGGAGTCTTGGCCCAATTCACCTCTACTGCAGACTCAGACCCATTCTATTGTTATTTTTCTCATTTAAAAATGTATACATGGCCGGGCACCGTGGCTCACGCCTGTAATCCTAGCACTCTGGGAGGTCCAGGAGGGTGGATCGCTCGAGGTCAGGAGTTCGAGATCAGCCTGAGTGAGACCCCATCTCTACTACAAATAGAAATAAAAATTATTTGGACAACTAAAAAAATATATAGAAAAAATTAGCCAGGCATAGTGGCGCATGCCTGTAGTCCCAGCTACTCGGGAGGCTGAGGCAGGAGGATCGCTTAAGCCCAGGAGTTTGAGGTTGCTGTGAGCTAGGCTGATGCCAGGGCACTCACTCTAGCCTGGGCAATGAAGTGAGACTCTGTCTCAAAAAAAAAAAAAAATGTATACAGTGTATAGTTATAAGTAGTAACTATCAAAATTCCCCACATTGGTTCTATGATCCATAGAAGGAGGTCTGTTACGGTCGGAAAGGCCAAATAGAAATGACTAGAATTGCACCTGCCTAACCCTGCCTAGAATACAAAGCCAAACAAAAATATCACATCCCTAGAGGAATTACAAAGATTAGTGCCATCCTAGCTCTGGGAGGCCGAGGCGGGTGGATCGCTCGAGGTCAGGAGTTCGAGACCAGCCTGAGCAAGAGTGAGACCCCGGCTCTACTAAAAAAAATAGAAAGAAATTATCTGGCCAACTAAAAATATATATACAAAAAAAAATTAGCCGGGCATGGTGGCTCATGCCTGTAGTCCCAGCTACTCGGGAGGCTGAGGCAGGAGGATCGCTTAAGCCCAGGAGTCTGAGGTTGCTGTGAGCTAGGCTGACGCCACGGCACTCACTCTAGCCTGGGCAACAAAGTGAGACTCTGTCTCAAAAAAAAAAAAAAAAAACAAAGATTAGTGCCATCATCAATGACTTGAAATATGCAAGAGTGCTAATTCCCACCACATCCCCATTTAACATGTCTATTTGCACAGTGTAAAGCCAGATGTGTCAAGGAGAATGACAGTCGATTATCACCCACATAATTAGGTAGTGATTCCCATCACAGCTGCATTTCCAGATATGGTATCTCCCCTGGAGAAAATTAACACAAGCCCTGACACCTGGTATACAACCATTGAAACAGCAATGCCTTTCCCCTCTATCTCTACCAGTAAAGGAAAACATAAGCAGTTTTCTGTCACATGATAAATATGAGTATATCTTTTCCATTGTTTCAGGGCTACATCAACCCTCCAACTCTCTGTCATAAAATATTCTGGACTAGGCACATGAATTGTCTTGATACTGCGCAGAATGCAACACTGACACATTATATTCTTGATATATGAATTATATCAAAATGGACAGGCAGAAAGTAGCCAGCATCATAGAACCTTTGTAAAACCACAAGGGTACTAAACGTGGCAGGTAAACCCATTAACATTCAGGGACCTGTAAAACTGATGGGATATCTTGGAGTTCATTGGTCTGGGGCATGTTTGTTTATGCTGTAGGAAGAAAAAAATGTTATACCTTGTGACAATCATTATTAATAAACACATGTGACAGTGGGTACTTTTTTGATCTTGAAGAAAATATATATCATATTTGGCTATATTGTTCTCATGTATATCCTGGGCAATTTGAATTACTACTAATTTTGAATTGGCAGCAAGAAGAGACCTATAATATATCCAGGTTGCTGTGCAAACTGCCCTACCACTTGGGACTTATGACCCAGAAACAACTGTTACCAAAAATGTCTGTGTCAGAGAGATAATTTTCATTATTTCATAACTTGAAGTGTGGTATCAGGCTCTTACACAGCCTTATAGGTCTTGGTTGAGACATAAACCCTTTACATGAGTGTGGGAGGCTGATTAATCACCCCTCCCCCAAAGATAACCATATCCTCCTCACTAGAACCTATGACCTGTAAATATGATACCTTATGAGGCAAAAAGGGTCATGTAAATGTGATTAAGTTAAGGATCTTGAGATGGTGGAGAAATTATTCTGGTTTATCCCAATGTGGGCTCAATGTAATTACATGAGTACTAATAAGAGGAAAACAAGAGGGTCAAAGTAAAAAAAAAGAGAGAGAGAGAGAGAGAGATATGATAGACGCAGAGGATTGAAAGCGGGGGGAAAGAGGGAGAAAGAGGTTGGAAGATGCTACACTGTTGATTGTGAAGATGGAGAATGGCACCATGAGCAAAGGAATGCAAATGCCCTCTAAAAGATAGAAAAGATAAGAAAATAGATTATACCCTGAAGTCTCCACAAAGAATGCAGCCCTTGATTTTTGGACTTTTGACCTCCAGAACTGTAAGAGGATAAAAATGCACTTTTTAAGACACCAAGTTTGTGGTAAATTGTTACATTGTCAATAGGAAATATATAATGTGACACAAAATTATAATTCAAGCTCAACTGCCCATTGTGCTCTGATTATTATCTGATTTACAAATATAAATAACTACCTACATACAAAATACATACATTTTTGTATATAAATACTTCTATAAATTTTAAAAATGAATATGCACAAGAGTGTTAAATTTTATAATGCAAATGGTATTTTAGAGACTGGGTTTCAGCAGGATCAGAAGCTCAAGAAAAACTGCCTGAGCAGGTGTCACAGATGCCTGTACTAGATCTCCTTTTGCTTTTCTTCCTCCCCTTAAGCTTACCCCTATGGCCACTGTTTGAACTCAAACAGGAAACATCATGAACCAGATTTGTGAATATACCTGCACATTCTGCTGACATCAGTCAAAAGTGAATGGAGTTTCCTGTATTTCAGAATAGCTAGAAGTTTTCAAATGCTCCCAACATAAAGCAATGATGAATGTTTCAAGTGAATCTTGTCCCAGTTACCCTGATTTGATCATTGTATGCTGTGTGCTTGTTTCAAGATGTAACATGCAATCCATGAATATGTACAAGTATTATGTATCAATAATAAATAAATAAATAAATAAGTGAATGGCTTCTTCCCTTTGTTCTCACTCAGCAGTAAGCTCTAAAAGTCAATGGAGAAGGGAAATTACCCTCATGGGCAGATCTTTGGGCTGGTGGTTCAATCGTATGAAAGCAAAGAAAGCCCATGCTAGAGATCTATCTAAATTCATAGGCACGAGCTAGTGCTTTGATTGGTGATTAGTGTCTCAAAAAATAAATCGGAAAATAGTGCAGAAAGTCTCAGGGAAAGGTGTGTGGATGCATGGACATGGAGTGCGAATATATTTGTGTTGCATGGAAATACCTACCAAAAAGCATTTGCTTTAAAGAAAGCATAGTTACCAGCTATATGAGATAACCAGTAGTATTAATATAAATATCAGCTTCTTTTCCCAGACTCCCTGGTGCTAACTCAATGGCCTCAGGTATAAAGTTGTAATGGAGGAAAGCATGAGCTCAGCAATGTGGGCTTCCTCTCATCAAGGCTAATCTGGATATTACCACCGTAAGGTGTCCAGTGTGCCTAGAGCAGAAACCAATGCTGAGTTCCTGATGTCTTCTCACTTACCTGGGGAAAATAACTGACAATCTGGTGGAAATGAAATTATATATTTCTTCTTTGAGGGAGCATAGAGGGGGAATTTTACTTCTTAGCAATGACTTTATCTATTTTTGTGGTTCCACATACAATATTGCCTCTGACTGTTAGACATATTTCACTAGAAAGGAATTGTGGCAATGGATTCACAGTCTGAGAATTAACTGATCTATTATGTTACATCACCCAGAAAAAAAACTAGCCTAGTTAAAGGGTTAAAATAACTTGCTGAAGGCTAAGTTGCAGTGCCTGCAAAGTAGGGATGTCATCCTGTAAAATGTGGCAACTGCCATAAGTAAGCAATGCATATAGGTTATCTACTCTGTAATTAGAAGTAGGGTTGGTAACCAAGGGATGGAACTGACATGGTCAGTTGTATGATTACCCCTAACAAGTGATTTGTAGAATTTTTTTAACCTAAACTTTAGACTTGATTGGTTTGGAGGCCTTTGAGCCCAAAAAAGAAATTTTTTTTTCACTGAAGAATACAATTAGAATTCTATTGAATTACAAATCCGTGACAGGACTCTGACCAAGTTTGACTTCTCATTTTGAATAACAAAGAGAAGGAGAATATGGGCCATGGAGATTGTTCTGAATCAAGAGGAGAAAATTGTTTTCTGATCCACTATGAAAAATATTATAAAAGAACAATCTTAGGAAACCTAGCTAGTCATTGGTATACCTATTACTACTTTCTTGCTTAATAATCTTGGCTAGTGGGAAATTGAGGCACATTCAAACAGAAAATAACTGCAATAGATGAAGGTTAAGTTTGCCTCATTGGTTAAAAGGTCATTCAGCGGATTGGCTACCTGAGAGAAAGAGAAATAGTGAAGGGCACTGATAAAATGGAGACATGATCACAGATGTATTTTTGCTGATCACTTAAAGAAGAGAAAACTATACTATATTATAATGATTGGCTCTTCCCCTCACCTTAACTCCACTACCTTCTAAGGAGAACACTAGTGATATATAATACATTCATTTCCAGGGTGGAAGTTGAGTTAAAATCAGCCAATGACGACATGGCAGCCGTTGGGTTGTCAAGTTCTCCTGTGTTATAAAAATTAAGTTTTCACCAGCAAAAATGCAAGTGTGAATACAGAGGAGTGGTGGAGTGGACAGTTTTGGAAATCTTTCATCATGTCCCTCAATTCATTCTCCACTCTTTATCTGTTCTATGTTCTGGGAGCCTGACCTGTGTGAATGACATGGGATCCCTTGCTTCTGGCTTCTGATGGGTTAGAACTGCTAAGACCAGGAGATCCAAGAAGAGAGTGAAGAGTGTGGTCGCAGTATTTATTCTCTTGGCTCACTCCTTTGGTGTCTGCTGCAGACCTCCCGTAACTCTACAAAAACCTTCATTCTTGCCTACAGCTACTTACTCTGGTTTCCAGTGACCTTGCTTTCTTATTACTCTTTAAGGGATATAGGTAACCATAGCACCCTCGGGCCTGCTTTTTCCCTTTTGGTTTTCCTGTATTTTCTGTGACACCATAGTCTCTTTATCAAGCTCTTCTCAGAGTTTGCTAGTTTGTGTTAGTTCTCTTTTCTTCCTGAATGCTGACTGATACATTTCTCTGCAACATGCCAGGCACCATACCTATATTAATGTATCTGGAGATAACTTGAAAATTATACTCTATTTTTCACGTGACGAAATGTCAGCATTTCAAAGATGAAAGCATTTTCTCTTTGCAAGGTAGAAAGGCACTAAGGAGCATACATACTTGGATGAAAATGTCAACCAAATGATTACCTTGTTTCACATGCATAAACAAATTGTTCTTAGAAAAGCCCAGATGTTGTGAAGGGGGTAAAATGAAAATATTTAGAAAAAGATGCTTAGTATCATTTTAAGAGAAAAATATTTCAAGTAGTTTATAACTTGTGTTATAATTCAATAGAAATTTATTTTTCAAAGTATCATTTTTAACTTTCAGACACCACAAGGCCCAGAGATTCACTCATAGTGAATATCCCAACTTGGTACCATGGAAACTTGCTATGAACCAGGAAGTACCCCAGATGTGGACTAATAGCTTATGTTTCATGAAATTATTTACATTATTCACTATGTGATTATTTTCTTTGCTTGTTGTAATTTGAATTGAGAAAAAGAATACTTGTACTGGTAGAGTAATGATCTGATTTGAGGTTATTTAATTGCAAAGCATGACAAAATCTTAATATGGTTTCCAAAAGGTGACTTGGGAAAACTTGGATGGATGATTGGTAGACTGGGGATAATTAGCAGTTTCTATTAATCTACAAAAGGAAGAAAGTTTAAAAGACTATTTTAAGACTACAATATGATGAAGGATGTACAGTCAGAGCAAGAAACAAATATCAACCAATTATAACAATTTAAAAATGAGCATAAGGTGTGCTCAGACACTGAAAAGGAATATCTAAGAACTATGAAGAGAGTTTCCAGGAAGTCTAGAGATTCATATTGATGCTGAGTTTTGGAGAAAGATTAAGAGTTAGTTAAGAGAAAAAGGAATATAAGAGATAGTCTACTTTTGAAGCAATACCATACATGCTGAAGCAGACATACTGAATATTAATAGTCCAACACTCAGAGAAGATAAATAGTTCTGCATGGTGAAGGTGGGTCAAGATGTGGACAGAAGTGGGCTTAAAAAGGAAAGGTTAAGCAGAGACAAAGTTGTCCATGAATTGTGTGTTTAACACAGGAGTGTGAAAATCATATTGAAATCATGGGGAACAATAATTTTAATAGTAGGACTAGCATAAGTAGTGTAGAATTCTACCAAGTTTGCTTATAGCATTATCAGATGAATATACAGGGATCAAGCTGGAAAGTAGAGGGCAAATTAGAAAACTGTTACAATAATGGAGAGCAGAATGCAGAGGTAAGGATGGATGCAAGAGTAGAATATGGAACTCACTAGACTTAGTAGCAAATTGGTACAGGAGATAAGTGAGAGTGGATAACTAAGAATGATATTCTAGTTTCCAGCTTGAGGAGTGAATTGATATTGGTACCAACCAGTAAGATAGAAAACACTGTGAAGGAACAAATTTGAAAGGAAAGTGTAATTTAAGTTTTATTATGCTTTAATATGTGGGAAAAGTTTAATTTATGTACTGATAATGTAGAGTCATTTAAAGATAAAGTTAAAAGACAGTGGAAATACAGAAGCTTGGGGGAGGGAAGGGGCTGGCATCGGTTTGGCTGTTCAGTGGATACATCAAGGACTTGACTATTCTTTCTCCTGGTGTCCCTCAGCATGGAGCTGTGTGTCACCACATGTGGGGGTTGATGCAGCTTCAGGATATTGGTTCTTCACAGGATTAGGAGCAAAGGAGAAGAGTGACACTGGCCACATTTCTTTCTCTGCTCAATACCTTGGCCTCTCATGTGGACCTACTAGCGAAAAAGAGTAGAAAATGGCAATATTTGGTCACTATAAAAGGTAAAAGAGGGTTAGGCATGGGTTTGAGGGCTAGTCAACAGTGTGTGCCATACAGAAATCAAGCAAAAATATGCTACATGAAACACAAATCTAAGTACATCAATAATTAGTATTCATGCAAATAAGGCAAACACATTCACTAAATGGCATGTAACCTGACAGGAGCGTTAAGGAAAAAAAAGGAGTATAACAATATGCTGAGACAGGAACTTAACTTCAACTAATAAATAAGTTACTGCAAGCCTATCCCATCTATGTCTATTAAAGAACTTTGTTGATAAAGGGTATCTTATTTGAAACCAAAGGAAATTCTTATTTGTTCAATCACTGTTGAAACCATCCAGGGGTGTTCAAAATGTGGAAGCAGGCAGGCTGTCAAATCATGATCTCAGTAAGGAGATTAATGGAAGTCTTTGAAGCACAGAAATGAGTGAGCTCAGACTCAGGCAGGGAACAGTGGGTATATTTGGATGAGTCTTTTACTGTAACCACAGTAGTATAGAATTCAGCTGCAAATGAGTGAGTTGAAATCAGAGATGTGGTGATCACCTTAGCATGTTCTGCTTCCATATGAGTCCTTTTCCTTGTTCACACATGATCATAGAAATCCAGAGTCACAATGCCCTCACATCACAGGCCCAAATCCTTTTACATATCTAGGGCCTCTTCTACAAAAGTCCTTGTAGCATATGGAATGTTATTTCATTTGCATATAACAGATACTGCTATTGTGGTTAACCAAATAAAAATTGATTTTTTGCACTATGTTCAGCTGTTCAAAGAACAAAACTTTTAACTTTCTCTTCTACTTCTCTTAATATGTGCTTTTTATCTTCATTTTAAGGGGGTTGCTCCTCCTTTGTGTACCATTTCCAAATGTTCTCAGGAAAAAGAAAGAAGGGGGAGAAAACCAAAAGATATACAAAAGTTGAATATTTTCCTTTTTATAAGTAAAAATTAAAGGTTTTAGAAACTGTAATACATTTTTCTTGCATATCATTAGGCAGACATACATACGTGGTTAGATGA
Source organism: Lemur catta (assembly GCF_020740605.2). NCBI lineage: Eukaryota > Metazoa > Chordata > Mammalia > Primates > Lemuridae > Lemur > Lemur catta. Next base: position 16,805,786 of record NC_059139.1, on the reverse strand, counting down.
GGCTACAATGACGTATGTGTTTGTAAAATTAGAGTCATTCATTTTCTCATCAACCAAATCACTTTTCACTTAATCAAACAGACAGGAGAATAAATTTGAGTCAATAACTCTCTGTATCTATACAATCCTCTCAGTATGAAGAACTGTTACCTGTTACTGATTTCTTACAAGCACTTGTCCATGGAAGGCCCAGGGACTACAATGCCTCAGAGATGATTATTATCATGGAAAACTACACCCACAGAAGCAAATTCTTTACAATAAGATTTGACTCTGAATTATTAATACCTAAAATACAGTGGCTTAGACATGGCACAGACATATTTCTTATACTCTATCTGGATTGATATGGCAGCAATTCTCCACAAATATCTTAGGTATCTCACTTCTTTCCTAACTCCGCTTTATTATTCCTGGCTATGACTTTCACCATACTAATTCGAAATGGAGCTCATTCCCTCAGTTTAATATCATAGATCAGGTATTAATTTTCTGTTTCAGAAATTTCCTTGCGAGCTGCCAAACAGCAAGTATGTTCATCTTCTTTTTGCTGAGACTTAGGTACTTGGTATTTTCACCCTTAAGGGAGAGTGAGAAATGGAGTATTGATAAGGTGGACTCAGCTAATAAATGGATATTGATCCGAGGAAAAAATTGGCAGTCTCTACTATAACAATCTTTAAATACAAGAAGTGATCATTCTTACACTGTTTCTGGAATAGTGGCACGTGTTAACTTCCAAGAGGGTCTAGACCTATGCCACTGGTATACAAGAGAACTGTCTGTGCTGGTGGAAATGTACTTCTTTACACTCCGATATAACAGCCACCAGCCACATCTGGCTTTTGAAAGCTTGGAATATGGTTAGAGTGATTAGGTTAATTTTCATTTTTATTTCATTTTAGTTAAATTAAATTTAAATAAATAGCCATATGTAGATGTTGGCTACCACACTGGACTATGCTGGTCTAGACTTTCTCAGGAAAGGGCTTAAGTTCTTCAAATAGGAGTCAGACTCTGGCAGTAAATGTAAATATCTTCAAACCCCTTTCACTAGAACTAAGAAAACAATTTCAATATCCCTCAAGATAGCTTTGTATCAATAATTTGCCTTATGCATGTTTATTTTTCATTGTGTCATACTTTTACATGATAGCTCAGTAAATTTTAGACAAGAACTAAAGGAAAATGATGTACAAGAAGGTTTTTGTAAGCTATGCTTTTTTTTTTTTTTCAAGGTAGAGTTTTAACCCAAGTTTTCAGAGAATAAGAACATGTCCCCAAACACCCTCCTACCTTTTCCTCTCCACTGTAAGACTCTTATATAAATCTGCTGCAAAGGTGACCTACGAAGCTATAACTTACTGAAATGAGCCCTTAGAGTCTTGTTCGGGATCTGGAGCCCACAATGAAAGATTATTGATGTTTTCAGCAGAAAAGCTGTCAATTAGATGTACAGTTTGCCATAACAGCTCCAGGGTATAAACGTGAACTCTTCTGTGAATTTATTGGATCTACTTTGCAGCCACAGGGCCAAGAACACAACTCTCCATTTGCTTCAGGAGATCCAGATGTTCACCTTATTTGGATGTGTGCCAGAAATTGGATTGTGAGTTTGATGCATTTTGGCCTTATAGCATTTTGGGGGTTTTAAATACTTATTTTTTAAAGTATGTTTATTTTTTCTGACTATAAAGCAATATATATTCAATGTGGATAATTTAGAATGTATGAAAAATATGAACAAAATTATAGTTACTTATAATGCTACAACATAGTGATAATGACTGTTATCAGATTTCTTCTAAGTTGAGAAAACTGCTATTTTCATTAACTTTGCTTTACCATGTAGCTTTTTAAAAAGCATTTCTTACCCAGCCTCTGCTCCCTCATTTCTCATTCACACTTCTCAATGCACTGCCATCTGGCCCCCTTCCTGTCAATCCCACGTAGCTTTTCTTGCCAAGGTCATTTTTTATTTTTTTTTGTCACCAATTTGAATGGACACTATTCAGTCTTTATCTTATTTGAATTCTCTACAATAGTTCAGAATCCTGCCATACCACCTAGGGAAGTTTACAAAAGCTGTTGAGTCATATTGCTTCCAAATCATTGCCTAAGTCTTTGCAACTAAGCCTAGTCAACTTTTTGTACCAAGAAAGAAAGAGGACTCAGTCTATTTTGCCTTGCTGGCTAATTTACCTCAAAAATTCCCAAAGGGGCAGGCAAGTATATGTGCTCGATTCTTTTGAAGTAGCCATCTGTAATACTATTTTCTGCCCATTAACTCCCCCATGACTATTCCATCTCCTAACACAAGTCTTTCTGGGTAGGTAATCAATCACCTGACCACCCCTACCCAACACAATAATGGATATATAACTCAGATCAATCTTCTCAAATTCCAGCCCTCCAGAGTACCGATTACTATGGTACTACAAGCTTAAGCCTAGGTTATGAGCAGTGCAAATCAGTGCAATCATATGGGGGAACTGATGTATGATACATTTTAAGGATTTAAAGCATAGAGAAACTCAGGCTGATTTTCTAACATTAGAAGGAGCCTAATGGAGACTGACGCCAACACAAAAAAGAGAAAAACAAAAACAAAAGAGAAAGCGGGAGACACCTAGTAACGTTGTTTAAGGCCTGGAATACAGCTAGTTCTTGTTTCTTTTACTATATGAGTCAGTAAACTGTTAAATACTTTTCTTCTCACTCTCTCTGTCTCTTTCTTGATTATCATCTATGAAGTTTCTAAAGCAAAGGAGCCCTGACTACTATCTCCTGAACATTTCTAAACACTGTGTAACTCTATATGGACGACCCCAACCTTTCTCTTTTTGCTGCGTTTCCGGCATTCTGTCTGGAAAGCCTGAGCCATGATCACAAGGACTGTATTCATTTTTGATTCATATATTCACTTCTCTGCTTCACTTTCTCTTTTCTGAAAACTGGCCCTTCATTTGAGGACTTGTAGCTGCCCCCATCTGGTCACTTTGATCAGCATTGGAATCATCAGGATGGCTTATTAAAATACAGGTTGCTGAGTCCCCACCCTCAGACTTTCTGATCCACTTGTTCTTGGGTGAGGTCTGAGATTCACATTTCTAAAAAATGATTGATGCTGCTAATCTAGTGACCACAGTTTGTGAACCACTGTTCTAGACCATTATGCTTACTCTTTCTCCTTTTAAAAACTCCCTGAACTTTTAAAAGCTATACAACTCTGCCTCTTTGTAGAGATCCTAAAAAGATCTCCAGTTACATTCTAGAGTATGTTATTTTAATATCTAGATTCTTTCTCTCCACTTTGACTCCTGTCATTTTAAGTGCGATTAGAACCCTTTTCAATTAAATATTCAAAACTTCTGCTTCTCAATTTCTTGACCACTCTATTTTACCTACATATTTATTTTTAAGTCATGATTTTTGTCCTACTAGTCACGAGAACCAATGATTTTAATTTTGCCCAGGAAATCAGTGTTGCTAAATCTAACAAATATTTTTCTGTTCTGATTGTGTTAAGCATGTCAGCTGTGTTTGATTCAGTTGATTCCTTCCTTTATGTGAAACTGCTTTCGTCAGGTGGTTTATAATATACCTTATTCTATAATCTCTCTCTTAATTTTTCAGATGTTGCTACTTACTTCCATTCTCAAAATGTCTTGAGAGCCTGCTGTCTTCATTTTACCGTCTCCTCAGTCATTCTCATCCTTTCTTTGACGTTAAATTACATCTCACACGCACACTTATACATGTGCACAAATCCTTCTGGATTTCCTCCTTGGGATCTGTCTAAATAGAGCTGCATCCTGGGTTAATCTTTTGGCCAAGTCAAGTGCAGGCTCTGCTCCAAAAGTTGTCTTTCTACCACTTTTTGTGACAAGGTAAGTGACTCTGCTTAATTCAGTGAAGGATAATAATCACGATTTTTCCATCTCCAATGAGCCTTTGCCAGTAACAAAGAAGTTTCCTTGACCCTCATCCTTCACTTGGGTTTCTGTTTTAATCTATTCTGATCCTGTAAAACCCCAGTGATATTAACTGTTATAACAAAATTAATTGCAATGATTACTTATCATGTGATTACTGTATCTTGGTAATGCTTGAAACTGTTCATTTAATATCCACATAAAATATTTCATCAACACAAAAATAAATGAATTATCTTGATGTCAGTGGTTTTTTAAATGTGTATCAGGAAGTGGGCCAGCTGTGTTCAAATATCCTAATCACTTACTAAAAGTGATAAGATTCAAAATCCATCCTGAGATAATTATTCAGAATTTCTAAATCAACTAGAATTATATTTTTCTGACAAGAAGCTGAAGTGATCTTAAGGTTTTGAAACCATTTGATTAGATTTTTAAGTTTGATAGTATTTCTAAGATCCTATGATATGGAGAGAATTATATTGCTCAGAGATAGAAGGAAAAGAGTATAACATTTTCTCTAACCAAAAAGAACAATTATTAACTATCAAAACAAACTCAAAGTACATAGCCAATCTGGTGTTCTGCTGAACTAGAATCACAAATATTTGCAACCACAAGCTTGTCTTCTGCTTTCTGTGATTTATTAGGCCTCAACACAAAATGGAAGGCAATTATGAAAAACTTAGATTTTTTTTCAGTTTTAGGATATATAGGATTTAGTGGAGTAAGAGAAGGAATGAAAGAGTAATAAGGATATTGGTTCATAATCACAGGTCTTATTAATCTAAATGGATTTATTATTGATGGATAAATTGAAACATTATTTCCCAAAAGAATTCTAGTTGATTTAGGAAAACAAAATGTATGCATTACAAGATAAAGAACACTTAACTGAGGTAATCAAGAGGGAGGAGAAAGTAATGTAACAGGTTATAAAGCCAATGAAAAGATAGATCGCTCAAACATATGCCATATGGTTCTATTCTTTTGACTAATATTTGTCTAAATTCATTGTTTCTAATTCATAGACATAGAGATAGATCAACAAAAAAGGTTGAAAATAAAGTCATCTCATCACATGAAGGTTTAATGTATTTATTCAAGTTAAATGACAATATGTAAATATTGCCAATTTGTTTAGAAACTGTAGTATAAATTTTCTTTACAATCTTTCATACAGTTTATCTCTAACCAGAATAATTAAGATCAAGAATTCTCTGCTAAGCTATAGATACTCTAATACTATATATAGCATTAGAATATATATTGTAGATATAGATGTTTATAATGGGACATCTTAAAAATATCTGACAAGTATAAATTAATATTGGTGCTAACAAGATGATGTTAATTGACTAAAATGAAGAAGTGTGAATTAACTTGTAGTTCTGTTAAGCAGAGTATCACATTAAATTTAGAAGACACTAGAGATTGAAAATTGAAGACAAAGGATAGAGGGTGATTATGAAGAGTAGTCATGAAGAAATCAGAGAAAAAGAGTAAATCCTTTGTAGATAAACCACACAAGAAAATACAAAATGCTATTAAATAATACAGAATTTCACTAGCCTCCAGGAAACTATAATTTTCTTAAGCTAAACTTTTAATGTTAAAAGACATGTCCCTTTATTCATGATTCTCTATTGTGCCTATATCTTGATTCTTGTTCAAGTGCGAAGTGTTGCCAGGCAGCCGTACTTTAATTTGAAGTCATGGCTCTAGGGCTCAATATATTCATTGTAAGATCTAACTATTAAACACACTTGCACCTGTGAAAGCTAAAAAACTCCAGCCAAACTTATCTAGTTTATATGTGAAGAAGCTGGAAGTTTAAAAACTACCTGGAATATGCTTCACAGCTAATATATAAGAGCAATATATTTAAAGTAACCTCATCTTTTAAATGAGAAAAAATATTTATTAAAAGAAGAAACTTTCTGTATGCATTTTCCTTAAAAACAAAGTACACTTTCATGAAGAATAACATATTTATATAACATTTTAATACTTTTAAATGAATTTTTTCAAATTAAGTTTGTAGCTTGAATAAGAGCTGAGGCTTTTAAATCTTAGGAGACTAATATAGAGATCTTGATACCAATGATGGCTTTTATTTATATCAGACTTTATTCTCATTACTTATTGTCTTAGTCCCTTTGTGCTATCTGAGCCTGGGTAGTTTATAAAATGCAGATATGTATTTTCTTATAATTCTGAGGCTGGAAGTTCAAGATCACAGTGTTGGCTGGTAAGGGGTCCAGCTCTCTGCTTGGAAGAGGGTGGCTTGTTGCTGCATACTTCAGAGGGGAGCAAAGCTGTGTCCTCACATAACAGAAGAGAGATGGGGCAAAAAGGCTTAAACTCCCTCTATCAAGTCCTTTTATAAGCTAATCTCATTAATGAGAGCGGAGACCTCATGACTCAATCAGTTCTTAGAGGCCAAGTCTCTTAATACTGTTGCATTGATGATTAAATTTCTGTCTGTTCTCACATGTTGTCTACTTTTTCCATTATAGCCTTTACTTAATATGATTAATAGTTATCTTAAATGTCTGGTCTGATAATTCCAACATTTCTTCTATAAATGCCTCTGGTTCTGATGCTTATTTTGTCTCTTCAAACTGTGATTTTTGCTTGTTAGAATGTTTTGTAATTTTTTTTTTTTTTGAAAACCAGACATAATATACATGGTGAAAGAAAATGCAGCAAATAGGTCTTTAAAAACATGAAGGTACATTTTTGAGGGAGGGTAAGTATTCAATTGTCTTATGATCAGGTCTCAGGCTTTAAGTAATTCTAGACCACGGGATTTCAAATCTCCTCAGTACTTCTAAATGTTCCCCCCCTCTTAGCTGGCAAAGGATGGCTAGAGGGAGCTAGACTTGAGTATTTCTCTTCCCCCATGTGGAGGACTATAGCCAGCTGGCTTGGTTATTTCCCTTCACCAATAGGATAGATTCTGGCAAAGTAGTTTCTCTTAAGGGCAGATCTTGTTAAGAAGAATAGAATTCTCCGGTGTATTTCAAAATGGTTTTCCCTTCCCCTTGCGGGAAGCACAAGGAGATATTCACAGTGAGAACTGGTAAAGCTTCTGGAGATAAAATTGACAAAAATCTGGACATACTTGCTATGGTTTGAAAGTTCTTCCCCCTCAAAACTCATGTTGAAACTTCATCCGCAACGTAATAATATTAAGTGGTGGAAACTTTAAGAGGAGTTTGGGTCATGAAGGCTCTGCCCTCATTAATAGCTTAATCTATGAATGGATTAATGGGCTGCTGAGGGAGTGGGTTAGTTATCAGCAAAGTGAGTCTATTATAAAAAGCCAGTTGGCTGTCACTCATGGGCCCCCTCATCATGTGAATCCCTGTGACACCTTGGGCCTCTACAGAGAGTCTCCACCAGCAAGAAGGCACTCACCAGATGTGGCCCCTAGACCTTGAACTGCCCAGCCTGAAGAATTGCAAGAAATACATTTATTTATAAATTGCCAAGTCTCTGGTATTCAGTTATAGCAATAGAAAATGAATTAATTCCACACTCCAACTAACATTTGTCTCCCCACCCCCCAGAGCTCCTAACTTTCAGGCTTTTCCACACTAAAACCCCAGCAATTCTTCAATACAGTTCAGGTTTTCCTACCTCAGTACCAGCTCTCAAAGAAGTTTTTGATCACAAGTCTCCACTTACATAAATTGTGATTCTCTGTATCTGTCTGTCTGCCCACCCAATTTGAGGGGAAATAATTTGCTTTGTTCTCTGACAAATCTAGGAAAGGTTGACCATTTTCAGTTTAAGTTTTTCACTTGTTGTTAGCATGGAATGATGACTTCCAAGCTCATTACATGCCAGACCAGAAAACAGAAATATAAATCAGACTTTATCAAATATGTTTGAAGTTCAACTAAAAAATCTTTTCTCCTTTAAAAGTAAAAACAAGAAATTCTGAAAAAATTATCAAAATTGATTAAGAATAACAATAGCCCCGATAAGAGTAAAAAAAATTAAGAATAATCTGAATATATAAAAGAACAGTTAAGCAAATGTAAACTTCATATTGAATCAAAAGTTAAAACAATCATTTAAAATAAGAACTATAAACAAATTGAGTTATTTGAAATATATATATTTTTTTAATTTAATGAATTTAATAATAAATAAAGTTAAGCCACTCTAGTTGGGTTCTTATTATATGTAGCCAATACTAATTCTAATCAATACCTCTCCAATGTGTTCCAATACACGTACAATGAAATTCTAGGTCTACAAGGCCCCTTGATGGTTTTATTAGTTAATCTGTCTATTGTCTGTCAGTTTCCACATGTCTATCATTTTCACCAATATGGCCCCAGTATCTAGATCGCTACCTGGAATGATGGATGCTCAGTAAATGTTTGTTGCATTAATGCACGTTTGTTTGAGAAGAAATCAGTTACTAAAAACAAAATACTGTTCCTCCTCTAACATCCTGTATATTTAAATATTAGTAAAATACAGCATTCAAAACTGATAATATGATTAAAACATATAAAGCAAATAATAATAAACAAACCAACAAATACAACTATACAAAAATACATACCTGGAAAAATAACATTTAAAATGCTAACTGTTCTTTAAATTACCATCAAGGTGTTTTATTATATAAAATCTTTGTGTAATTTCCAAGTTTTCTATACTGAGCCTGGGTTGCTGTCACAATAAAGATTATATCTTTGCATGTGAGAGTTAATAGAGTAGATGTGATTGCTAACTACTTGCACATCTATCTCCAAGGGAACCTGGAATCCTGGGTGACCTATGGCCAGCGCCTCAGAATGTAGTCTCAGAAGGTTCTTGATGCAATGATTGATGATACTTTTGTGTACACCTAGAACAGCGTACCATGCTGTACTGGCTCATCAGGCTTGCTTTGTGCAAACCTCAAGACTGATGACATGTACTTTGTTTAGTTCCTTGGGATCCTTTCCTTTGGCATGGGTGGGAGTAGAGTGGGATGTGCCTATTAGACCTGCCATCAATCAAACCCTAGTTTCATACATTTAAATGGGTTTCTCTGAGCAGAGACATTTCACACATGTTCCTATAGTCTGCTTCTAGAGACAAAGCATGTTCCGTGTGGCCTTGGATAAGGAAGAACTTGAAAACCTGTGTCTTGTCTTTCTGACCTCCACCCAATGTACATTTGCTTTCTGCTGCTGTTGTTCTCTATCTGTTGCTGTAATAAACCTTAGCCACAAGTATAACTTGTTATTTATTGAGTATTACGTGTTCTAGTGATTCATCAAACTTGAGATTGTCATTCAGCTTCTGAAACAGCATCCATGTATGTCTATAGGAGTGTGTGTGTGTCTAATATATACAGCTGGTGATTATCTACTAATGTATTCTTATCCAATAATATATTCTATCCCTCTCATAGGTGAATGAAATGCTTTTTTAAAAATATAAATGATCAAGTTTAAAAATTATTAAACAAGCAATTAAATCAGTCATACCAGTAAGTTCCCTGAAAAATTTCATTCATTTATGAATGCATTTGTCCATTTTTTTAACAAAATATTTCATCAAATATTTTCTTAAAAATATATGCTAGGTGATTGGTATACAGTAAAGAAGAAATTTGCACTGTCCATTTTTAGAGTTACTATTTTCAAAGATAAAAACCTATATGTAGAACACTGTAATTCAGGGTTAAAAGTTATGTTAATAAAGGAATTATTATCATCTTCATCATTGCTGGTATTAGCTTACATTTGTTAAGCAATTATTCCATGACAGCTGATATTCTGAGCATTACTATATATTATAGTATTTAATTTAATAGTCATAGAAACCTTTATGATCTATGCCCAATTATGATTCAGATTTTACAGATGAGGAACTGAGTCACTGAAAGACTGAATGATTTGCAAAACATTACAAGTCCAATAAACTGAGCACTGGGATTTGAACCCAAACAGCTTATTCTCACACCATAAACCATATTCTTCATCTATGTCAATACCACATGTTACTTCAGAAATATAGAGATTCAAGCTTTTTGAAATTTCTAATTGAAAAGGGCATCATTGATGAACTAACCAACTATATTTACAAAAACCCAAAGTATGAATAGAGCAAATTTTACAAAGGGCATTTGAGGTTTGGGGAAGGAATAGAATAAGACTGTTCTACACAGAGGGAACAGCATGTGTAAGAACCAACTTTGAAAGGAGGGTTGGCTTCAGAGACATGTTATTTGAGGGGCTGTTTATTTGTATTTTAATGTTCTAAGGTTGCCATCTTGAAATGTTTAATAATTTTATCTTAGAATTTATGTCTTATAAGAGAAATGTGATGAGAAAATAAATAATTGGTTTGCAATCATTGGTTGTTGCTGCCTCCCTGGAAAGGTTCTCTGCAGCTGTTCCTAATCCCTGATGCCCCATGCACTCCACTTAGCTTCACATTCCCAGTGCTGGCCCAGTGGATTCAGCCACTCTTAGCCCTTGGTGGGGGCCTTGTCAAGGTTGAAGGGAGGGTCATGATTGTCAATTGCCTTCTGCAGCATCAGGGCAAGACATGATGACAACCATGCCTTCCATGGGATAACAGAGCCACTCACTTTCCAGGGCTACTTGGTGATAAAGAGCCTCTTGCCCAGCAGTGAATCAGGGCACAGAGGTTCCAAACTTCTGGGGATTCATTTGTGGGTGGGAGGTAGAATCATGGAAATGGGAGCTTCCGATGACTAAAGAAACTTGACATTAAATAGAAAATGAAAAGACACCCTGCTAGATTGAGAGACGGGCCTTGGGAGAAACAAAAATACTTTTATATCTTAATATTGTCAATGGCACTGTTTACCTGCTTTTGGAACAAGGGTACCAGCACCATTTTATTTTGAACTAAGTCTCTCAATTTCTTTTACAGCCTTGTGTGAGAGTCCTATGCCATGTTTTATTAACCGAAAGGACTTTAGGATAAGTGCAACAGATGGCCTTTAATGATGTGAGTAAATTCTGGGGAGAAAAATGGAAAGCAAATTAGACCATATTAAGAAGTTAGATCATATTCTAAAAGCAATGAAGTGTGAATGAAATATTTTAAGTATTACAGTCTGATGAGTATATTTGTGGAATACATGGTTAATTCTCAGTTATGTCATTGACATGGATTTTATGGACCCAAGACCAGAATCAGGAAGGCCTATTAAGAACCCTTGTTCTAATTTAGATAGTCGATTGCTGTTGGGAGCAGTCTCTGATTACGGGTGAGCACATAGCCAATAGAATCATTGCTGGGAGCCTTGTCAGGGCCCTCTACCAATCACTTCCCGCCACGACTACCTGCAATGGTATATAAGCCCACTGTCCTTCCTGTTCGGGGTCTCTCGCCATGTAACTAGACTAGATGCCTCATTAAACTGCTGTTGGAAGAACTCCAGTTTGTTGCGTCGTCCTTGCAGGCGAGTGCGGCGCGACAGATTGCTATGGTCTAAGCTGGAGTAATGATAATGAATAAGAGAACTAGACTGATAAAAACAAAATAGAAGTTGGAATAGAAAAAAGCCACTTTGAAAGTCAAATGAGAAGATATGGGGGGTGTCACGGGATGGAGAAACATAAGTATCAATTCTGGTTTGGCCATTTAAGTATATGGAGGTGTCATTTACTAAAATTATGGCAAAATTTTGCTTGGAGATACAGGTTTAAAATTAATCAACATAAAAGTGAGCATTTAACCAGTGGGAATAAATTATATGACCTGAAGAGTGTGTGTTGATTAAAAACATAGGAATGATCTAAAACTGTGCTGTCCATCACAGTTGTCAATAGTCGTGTGGTTGTTTTTAAAATTAAGATTAAATAAAATTTAAAAATCACTTCTTCTAATGCACTAATCACATTTTAAGAGTTCAAGAGCCACATATGGTTATTGGATATTCGACTGGAAAGCACAGATTATAAAACATTTCTATCACCACAGAATGTTCTACTGGACAACCTTGTCTTACAACTTTTAGAATTCAGGAATAGACAAAGGAATAGCCACTTTCACACAAGACTGAGAATCAGTAGTTAAATAAAACAGGAGGAAAATAGGAAGAAATCATGTGAAGGAAAAGAGAGAAGGAAAGAGAGATTTTCAAGGAGAGAATGGCCACTTCACCTGCTCAGAAGAGTACAAACAGCATTAAGACTAATAATGGTCCTTTCTCAATCCCGAAACATTTAATTGGCCTTGCCTCCTGACCGTCAAAATCAAATACACTACCTGACTGAAGGTGCTTTAGTTACTGATACTTAGAAGTTACATTTGATAACTTTAATTCTGAAAATTTGGAAATTGCTCCCTCATGTCAACCTAAGTAAACAAAGAGGGAGATACTCTAAAAGAAAATGATATTTATTCAGGAATAGACATTGCAATTGAAATATGTGTACAAAAGTAAACTATGTGCATATTTAGGGAGGTAAAGGAAGACAAAGTTTTTTAAAGGAAAATGGAGGAGGATAACATAACAATTTTGAGATAACTATTCTTGGCTAAAGGATCGATAACAAGGGTGGCGTCAGTTAAAGGTGGCACAGGCAGTTGCTGAGCAGCTGTTCTTGCAGAAGTTACAATGGCCCTTGTGCAAGTTATGGTTCTGGTAGAGTCTTTTGTGATAGTTCTTGTTATCAGTGTCATGAATGACAGTCCTTCCTTCATGGCTTTCCCCAGCTCCATTTTCCAGCGTTTCAACTCAAGTGACTCCATTTTGATCATGACAACTTTCACACTCACTAATTTTTCTATATTCGGTAATCACTAATAATATATGCTTCAAGACGGTGTGAAGAGCAAGATTTAGACAGAGCATTTAAATACTGAAGCAACAGATTTTCAAAGTCTGTTTTATCCGTTCAAGCTAATCAAGATATATGTAGACAAGACCATTTCAAGAAAAGTTAAGGTTCATTAATATTGCTAAAGAAAAATGATATCGCTATCACAGTATGAGAAGAGTGAACAATGTAAACAAGCATACATTTCCATTCTACCCTTTAAAAACATCACTGCAGTAGAGTCTGAACTCCTTATCTTTTATTCTTTAAAATATTGGTTGTTAAAAGTAGATTGAGAAGCACTGAAGTATATTCCATCTATTTTTATTTTAAGGTTAGAGTACTTAAAAATGCTTTATATGCCCCTTGTTACACAAAATAGTTTTATTCCTAGAGACTTTTGTTCTTTTTTATTATATTGGTAGTGTTTTATTTCCATATAGACTTTATACATTTCTTTCTTCAATATGTAATATTGAATATCTCATCTTTCTTTAATATTTGATATAGAATTATCTTCATAGCTTCCTATGAATGCTAAATGCTCCTGACATTTACCAACTTCTTCATTTTTTTTACCACTTCCTCTACTTTTACCTTGAAGATTTACTTTATATTAGGATAATATTTTCACATTAATAAAGTAATAACTTTTTGGGAATGAACTGAATGGGCAGAAATAAGATAAGCCAATGAGAAAATAAGAGGTAAGATCATATTAATCACATATACACATCTAGAAGCCAAGATACAGCTATCCTTGTGTGTTGACACACACACACATATACATGCATGCACACAGATAAATACATTTAAGAACAACATGAAGGGGGATTTTGAGTAATAAGGACACATTTCATAGGAAATGTAACAATCAGAAGTTCTGGAAGACAAAGAAAATGCAATTAGGATTGTAAAAACTAATTTAGGATTTATAAGGCACAATAATAATTAAATTTATTTTTAAAATAAATTTATATTTATGTGATGCTTATAAAGTAGATTATGATTTCCAGAAATAAACTTACATTTATCATCAAAGCAAACTATTAAAATTAATATCATTATATAATCATTTATAAAAAAATCATTTTGGAATTGATGTGGCAAATAAAAAGTAAAAACTAAGAAAATGATATGTGTAATCTCCCATGTCTATTTGACTCTGAAAATGCTGCTTAACTTAGTCAACACTATAAACTTTATTAAAACTTTTAGTTATTTGTTTATACATATAATTTTAAAGTGGACATTATAATCTTTCTTACTAAATATATGAGCCTTTTGATGGGAAAAGGTACCCATAGAATGAAATAATCAAATCATTTATATGAGCCTATACTTCATTATTTTTCTGAATTGATATTTTTTATTGCATGGTAGAAGAAACAAATATTGTAAAATATTTTTGTGCCAAATTGTGTCTTTTAATGCAGAATTACCTTGAGGAAATATATCTGCAAGAGAAATATTTTTGTATAATGTTATGCAAAAATTAGCAACAGATAAAATTCTCTTGGGAATAGAAGCTAATTAATAAAGGTTTAAGAATTTTTGCTTTGAATGTTTGTACTGGCAGAGTTTTTCAAGTTAAAATGATGCCTCCTAAGGAAATCTTCTTTTATGTGTTGTACAACTTGGAATGAGCTACCATACTGTACAGCGCAATGAACACTGGCCTTAGAGATTTAGGCTCATATCTTCTTGCCCACTTGTTATATGTGCTTCTGGGGCAAGTTCTTTATCTTAATTTTATTATATGCAAAATGGTGTTAATAATGTATAACCTGCAGGATCATTCTAAAGATACTAAATAACAATACACGTAAAACATTAAGTTTAGAGTGTTGTATTAAATGTGTATATGCTATTCATATTCAAAACATGTGCAAATAAAGGGGTAAAGGTTGACATTAAGGAATTGTTAAACAATCATTTTTCCTTAGTATATTTTTGTATTACTTCCTGTTATTAATAACATGTTTGTATTCAAATGTCTATACCACTTGTAAAAGACACATTTATAAAACAGCAGTAAAGATAGAGAAATGCTTGCACAAGATGGAGATAATATTAATACTGTGAATATTTTAAAAATATTAAATGATATAATTGTTCAATCAAATAAGGTTTATCATATTTAATATATTATCTTTTTTTCCTGGAGGGATCATTTTTTTTAAACAGGGTAGAAAAAAATTAAACACAATCTCAGTGAAACATGATTTCTCAGATTGAAATGTGAATCTGAATAAGCTGACTCATCAAGTTTCCTTTGGCTGCCCTTTTCAAAGACTGTTCATTGTCATTTTATATTCATGAAGCAATCCAATTTAATACTGAAAAGAGGAAATCTAAATTCTCAAAGGTACAAAAAAGCAGATTGTTGATGAGGTTATTTGTATATGAAACATGAAATATTTTTTCCAGTAAACAGAGCAATTCTCAGTGTCTTCCAATACTTAATTACAGTGACTTTATTCTTTACATTAGCTGTACAACACACACCTATATACAAACTAAAGAAAAGTAACTAGCAACTATACAATTATTATATGTCCTTATTTTTTAAAAAATTGTGAACTGAAGGATCCATTAATTTTCAATATCTCTGAATAGTAATGCTTCATTGAGTACATGTATGCTTTTGGATATTTATGTCACCTATAATTTCTATAAAACATCAATATGTATTCCCAAATTAATAATTCATTCTTAGTCAGTGTCACGAAGGGTTTACATTCCCCAAGCTCTGTACCTTCTTAAACAGAAATGCTTTGGGAAAAAGACAATTATCTTGACAAAATCTTTGTATACTTTGAGTTTAGTAATTTGCTTCTGTCACATCCTTTACAATGGTTAAAGAGATTATTAGACATAAAATTAGCATCAAAAATGATGGAAACATTTTTATGAGAAATCCAGGAAACTAACTCCTTATGTTTGGGTGTAAAATGAATTTTGTAATGAAAATGTTCAATGTAAGTATGTGGGAATGAATTGAGGGGAAAGGGAAATACAGTCAGAACTATTCCATGGCTACTTGCAAAGCAAAGAAAGTATATATATATATACACACTACATATATACCTTATATGTATATTTATAAGGATTAGAGAATTTGATATATAGATTTATAAGATCTGTTTTATACTAATATTTGGATTATCTATATTCATGTGCTTGTTGGCCACCTCATCTATCTTACATTTAGAGATGTTTTAAAATCTACTTTTAGTATGATCTGAGATAATTTTTTTAATATCTCCTATAGATTTTATAAAGCAGAAAGTTGCTATGATATTTGGTGCATAGATAACTCTAGCTTCTAAAGTGGAACATAGGTAAATTACATTCTTTAGGAATAAGTTTTTGTCACAAACAATAGTTAAAATTGATAACAAATTTTGAAGTCTGATTAAATTAAATGTATGGGAAAGGAAAAAAAAACAAACACAGATATCGGTAAGTTATAAAGAATTTTAAAATAATAGTCAAGCAACTCTAGTCAACAATCAGAAACCATGGAAAAAATTATACATTTTACCAAAATATCAGTGTTGATAACTGAGAGATAAGAATGTCAAGGCTATAATTTATCCTGAGTAAATAGTTTTAAGCTTTATAAACTCAAAGATTTATTATTTCTCCTGTCTGGTCCTTTATATTGTCTATCTGAAAAATAGTGATAATTATGGTATCAACTTCATAAGATTTTTGTAATAATTGAGTTAATATGTGAAAGTACTTAAAACAGATTGGCATATTTATCTATGTATTATTTATTTATGAATTTATAAACGAAATTATATAAATCTTCCTTTTTAAAATTTTTATGAGACTAGCAAGGAATCTTTTGATGGCATTCTAGCTGATGGGGTATGGGTGGAAGCGTTAGATAGCACTTCTAGGCCATTAAACCTTTCTCACATCCCACACTCTTTCCCCATTCTGCAGTGAATGTGGAGGCTGTGTATCATAAGGTGGAAGAAGTCTTCATACTGAATAATTTTGGAAACTATAGATACTTTAACTGGGGAAAGTACCCAAAGGTAGTGATCCCACTTACCCTGAAAAGGGATGTAAAAGAGAAAGAAAATTTTGTTGAGGTATGTTATGGATATTGTTGGGTGTTTGCTATAAAGAGCTACTGTTAATCACGATGAACTATACAGAGACATCTAAACTAGTGTGATAGGGCTAGTATTGATCAGTATGTCCAAAAATGTTTAAAGAAGAAAATTATCAAAAGAACTACATTTAATGCATTTTACACTAACCAAACAATAAATTCATCTATTTATTATAAGATATAGGTGCAAATTCTTTTCTTGGAAAATGAATCTTCTTAATTAGAATTCCCTTTTTTTCTTGCAAATAGTACACTCATAAGGCAAAATAGAAGCTTAAATTTTGATATCTTTAAAGTGAAATAAGAAATAAAGAATATAAATGAAAGAGAGTTTAAAGGCATATTTAGATGAACGGTGTCCTTTTATTTTTATGTTCTCTCATCCTAATATAAATAGATAGCATTTTTTAACATCTTGTTTTCAAGCAGACTTTCTATAAAAACAATTGGGGATTTTCTATATACAGTCTATTCTTCTATGGTACTTTTTATGGAACATAGAAATTTGTTCCAACATGATTGATATGTTAGAGAACACTTTGAGCATAAGGCAATTTTCACATTTGCTTCTATATGATAATTGTCTGTAAGACCCACTAACCAAACTGAGAAAATTGCACACAGTAGAATTAAGCCTTCTAGGAATACACAAAAATGTACACACACACACAAACACACACACACACACACACACACACACACATGCCTCAAACACCTACTAGGCACTTCATTTTATCATGTGTCATAAGCCACGCCTTTTTAAATGTGCTGTTATACCTTCCCCCTTGATTTCAGATAACCCTTACAACCACCATTTCATAGCTAACAAGCTGCAGGTCTCCCGACCTCCGTTTACAAACAAATTTCAGGGCTTTTTCAAGGTGAAATGTCATATTTATTACAGCATTTGTGCATTTCTAAACCATATAACATGTGGGTCTGAGTCCATTTTGCACTACTATAACAGAATACCCAAGAGTGGGTAATTTATGATGAACAGAAATTTATTGGCTCATGTTCTGGAAGTCTGGGAGGTCCAAGATTAAGGTCCTGGCATCTGGGAAGAGCTTTCTTTCTGCTTCATCACATAATGGAAGGCAGAAGAACAAGAGTGAGAGAGAGGAAACCCACTCCAGTGAATCCTTTTTGTAATGGCATTAATCTATTCAGGAGGGAAGAGCCCTCATGACCGAAACATGTCCCATTAGACTCCACCTCTCAACACTGTTGCATTGGGGGTTAAGTTTCCAGTACGTGAATTCTGAGAAACACAATCAAACCACAGCATTCCTCCCCTGACCTCCCAAATTTATGTCTTTCTAATAACATACATTCTTTTCATCTCTCAAATCCCAAAGGTACCAATCATTCCAGCAACAACTTTAAACTCTAATTCCAAAGTCTCATCAAAACATCCTATGAGTGAGACTCAAGGTATGAATCATTCTGAGGCAAATTCTCTTCCTGCTGTAAGCCTGAAATATCAACACAAGTTATGTGCTTTCAAAATGCAATGGTGGGATAGACACAGGACAGACATTTCCCTTCCAAAAGGGTAATGGATGAGAAGAAACAAATAACAGTTTCCAATCAAGTCCAAAATACAACAAAGTAAACAACACTAAAATCTAAGGCCTGAGGATAATCTTCATTGACTCTATGTTCCACTAACCAGACACAATGGTGTGGGAGTTGGGCCCCAAGGTCTCAGGCAAACTCCTTTTCTCTGGCAGATCTCTGCAGAATCCTTTGAAATGTGGGTGGAGACAGACAAGCCATAGCTGATGCATTTTGCACACCTGCAGAATGACAACCATGTGGCTACCATGGAGGTTTGTAGATTGTACCTTCCAGGGTAGCAGCTGGGTATGCACCTGGGCCTGATTGAGCCACAGCAGAGGGGGCCAAGGAGTGCAGCCCCGGAATGTAGGGAGTGGGGCCTGAGGTGACCCTGGCTAGAAAGGCTTAACATCCCACAGGCACCCTGGGCCTCTCCCTTGAAAAACTTCTGCCTTCAAGGTCCTAGCATTCTGGGCATCTGATGGGAGTAGCGTCTTCAAAGGTCTCTGAAATACCTTAGGGGTCATTCTCCCATTGTCTTAATGAATAGCACCTGGCTTCCTTCTAACCATACTAACCTTTTTATCAAAGGGCCACTTGGCCACACTTTTGGTTTTCTCTCCTAAACATGTCTTTACATTCTTTACATACCTAGGATAGGAATTTTCCAAACCTCTACATCTGCTTCCCTTATAAATTCTGTCTTTAAATCATTCTGTCTTCTCACAGTTTACTATATGCTGTTAAGAGAAGACACACAGCCCCCTCAATGCTTTGTTCTTTAGAGATTTCTTCTGCCAGATATCCTAGTTCATCACTCTTAAATTCTGTCATCCATAAAGCTCTAGGGCATAGACACAATTCAGCCAAGTTCTTTGTTGCTTTATAACAAGGATGGCCTTTACTCCAGTTTCCAATACCCTGTTCCTCATTTCCATCTGAGCCTTCATCAGAATTGCCTTGAATGTCCTTATTTCTACCAATGTTCTGTTCATGACCACTTAAATACTTTCTAAGAAGTTTCAGACTTTCTCTACAGCTCTCCTCTTCTTCTGAGTCCTCAGCAGAATTGCTCTTAACACTCTGTTCGTGGAAATATAGGATTTTTCTAGCCCACTTCTTCAGATTCTTCCAGCCTCTCTACCCATTATACTGTTCCAAAGCCACTTTCACATTTTCAGGTATTTGACATAGCAACGTCCTACTACTCTGGTACCTATTTCTTTCTTAATACATTTTATGCTACTATAACAGGATACTGGAGACTGTGTGATTTATATTAATAATAAACAGAAATTTACTGGCTCACATTCTGGTGCCTGGGAAGTTCATGATCAAGGTGCCAGCGTCTTGCAAGGGCTTTCATGCTGTGTCATCACATGGGGGTAGGTGAAAGGGCAAGAGCACAAGAGAACAAATTTACTCCTCAGATCCCTTTTGAATATTTAATGACATTAATCTATTCCTAAAGAACTCCCATTAGGACCCACCTACCAAAACTATTGCACTGGGATTGAGTTCCCATCATATAGATTCTGGGGGGCATATTCAAACCATAGCAATGTGTAAATAAGTGCAACTATTATTGTTAACGTTAATGGAAAAAACAAAATTCTGTAAAATAATTTAAAGAGGTTTATTCTAAGCTAAATATATATAATCACCAGACAGGAGATCCACAAATCCAAGAAGCCTTGAGTAAGTAGTCCAGAGGTGGTCAGGTTACAGTTTGGTATTATACATTTTAGGGAGATAGGAATTGCAGGTAAAATCATAAATCAATACATGGAAAGTTTACTTTGGTTTGGCCTAAAATGACTTGCAGGTCAAAGATACTTTGATTTGTAATTGGTCAAAGAAATAAAGCTTTGTGTAAAGACTTGGAGTCAGTAGAAAGGAATGCTTGAGTTAGGCTAAGGGAGCCTGCTAATTAGAGAGCGAGCCTTTAATATACTCAGAATGATCTGTTAAGCAAATTGATGGCCTGCATGTGTGACTTAGCCTTTGCTTTGCATGACCTGACCATAGGACCTGTTTGCGATTAGTCTAAACTCCCAAAGGAAGGGGATATAACAAGGTGTGTCCAACTTACCTTGCCTTCATATCTAGGAACTCAGCTCTAAGGTTTTCTGGGGTCCCCTTGGCCAGGAGGGGGTCTGTTCAGTTGGCTTGGGCTTTTATTTTAATGTACATTTTGTTTCTGTTTTGTGCGTGTGCCACTGAAAATGTTTCTGAAGATTTTGCCCGTTACCTTATTTTTCCTATGCACAATTTTGCATAGTGGGGTGACCCTTAGGATTACATAGGTTAAAATATAATACAACTGTATGCATTACTGACTCCATCTGTCCAAATGTCGTAGGGAGAATAGAAAGCGTCAGTTAGCCTGGTAAGATGGATAATTGAGATTTGGTTAAGAGAACTCTAATATAAAACAAAACAATAATGAGAAAAAGATAATACTCCCTACTTTGAAATATTTTTCAATATCTGTAAATCCAGAGCTGACTATGTTCTTCTCAGATCCTAAAATTTACAAGTATTTCCAAAGCCACAGAAAACCTTTTTCAAACATTGCTGTTCAAGAAGTTTGACTGATGGGCATGTATTTCCTTGTACCCTTAAAACTGAGTTCACAATATCCACATCTGTTCATATATACATAATATATTGATACAGAAGGGTATGATGTCAGCAAACCAGATATTTCGAGAAATTTGGGACAAAAATCAAATATGACATTATTTACAAATAAACTTGACAGAAATTTGGAGAGTATGCAAAGGAGAAGGATATAGGGTAGAAATAATTTGATTGAGAGGCTACAACCATACTGTCAGCGACTCTGAAAAGAAGGAGCGGGATTCTGTGCAATGACACAGACAATTTTTTAAGTTACTTTGCAGGGCAATTTTTTTTAATGATCAAATATTTAATGAATATGGCCAATGATAATACTTTTAATACCTAGAAGCATTAAAAAAATCTAATGCATGAGGGCTTGCTTTCTCTTCTTTACAGAAATTTAATTTCTAGAGTTTCTATTGGAAGTAACATTCCTCTAAAATCCTTATATATTTAAAAATAAATTTTATATTAAAGTTTGTGTTTGTAAAAGTATTTTATAACATATAGAGTATTTACTAAATGATTAAATAAAACTGAGTTATTGTTCTATGTGTGGATAAAGTCATGGTAAAAAAGACATTTAAGGAAGATACATCCATATATGTTTATTCTATTTTATATTATTAAATAGTTCAGTAATAAGTTTTAGATTTAAAAAAAAATATTTCAAAACCAAGGACTTTGCTGTATTCATTAAGATATTTTGGGTGAAAATTAAAAACTGAATAACTTATTATCAATGATTTATGCAATAAAGATATTTTATGACTCAGATAATGGGAAGACTGGAGTAGGTTGTTAAAGGATCCCAATAGGTGGCTCTGTTTTCATCTTTCTGTTCTCCCTAAATGATTTGTTTTCTTCCTCATGCTGGTTTCATCCTTTTTATATGATGCCGGTACATGTACCACACATTACATCTTAGGTCAACTGAGGGAAGTGTCAGGATGTGCATGAATTCACCTCATATCTCTGTATTTATCAAGGATGAAAATATTTCCCAAAAGTCCATGTCAGGAGTTCTGCTTTTATGTCTCATTGACTAGAACTGGTCAAGCGAAGCTGGAAAATGGGTATCTGGTATTTCCAGATATTACCATGAGAGATAAGATTGATCCATAATAATAAAAGGGTTGAGGTATGGATATTGCATGCCACATTCATCTATGAAATTAAGCATCTAAACTAGACTTAATCACAAGATAGTATTTTTCCTATTCAACACTTAACCAACATTTATAAGACCATTTTAATGTGCTACCTCATGTAATTAATGTATTAAATCTTTATTTTTATAAAGATTTTCACCACTTATATGTTTATATTTCAGTAAAGAATCATGACTTAACTCCATTTGGACTGTTAAAAATCAGCATTGATCTAACATAAAGTGCAGCAAATTTTCATTGTATATACATTTATATCTTAGTCCTGAATAACAACATAAAATTTAATAAACAAATAATAATTTGTGGCTATAGTAATTTTTCTTAAAGGCTAAATCCTCACACAAAATACCTGTAGTTTTCTGACTGTGTCTAAGGAAATGAGAATTCTGACATTTATTTGATTATTGAGTGATTTTCATTCACAGTGATTTCCAAGGTAGCATATTTTGGTTGTTAAACATGTTCTTTTTTGAAGTATGTTCCAAAATTTCAAATTTTAGTCATATTTTTCCTGGATCATTCAAAAGCTCCACATAACTAAATCAATGTGATTCCTCAATACAAAAATAATCATGTGAATTTGTAGTTTTCTGTAGAAGACATAAGGAAAATTAAGTTATTGTCATCAAGTTAATCTCATTCAACCCAATTATCACTAGTGATGTAAAAAAAAAATATTTCCCAAAAACTCATGAAATGAATAACTCCATTGGTTTCTATGCTTAGTTCCTCAGAGAAACAAACACATGTATTGAAAATTACTATTTTACACTGTTCTACAAATTAAGGGCCTTTAAAGTCTTCACATAATGTGAACCCATATGAAAGAACAAAACCAGAGGACCAGAGTGGAGACATGAGTTTATCTGGGAGATTTACATGCCAAGGCACCCGTGGCAGCAGGCCAGGCAATTCTCTGCACCCCACCCAGACACAGCAAGTGGTTATACAGGCAAGCGCAAACAAAAACACCAACTTGGGGATATGGGGTGCTTCACCAGGTATAGCAGGGCAGTCTTGGTGGCATGGTCTCAGTCACACTCCTGGGAGGGTGGCCAGCCCCCTGCCACTTTCTTTGTTTTAACTACTTCAGCCTCCCTGAGCAGATTGGGCCCAGGATATCCAGTTACCCCACATATACTATCTTCATATAAAATCTGAGTATTATCCACTATATACATTATAGACATGATTATTTTCACATGTTGAGATAAAATGAGCTCAATTCTCACCACGTTTATTAAAATTTCAAACTGACTACCATTGCTCACTCATGATCTCCTTTCCTGACCTCCTTTTTCCTCTTTTTCTTGCACTTATTTTCCTCTAATAAATAATATGACTTATTTTTTTACATTTGTTTTCCTCTCCTCTCCTAAATATAAGTTGTCAAAGAAAGAAATATTTAACTTTTCTTCCCACAACCTATTTCAAGTACTTAGCAACTAATGGGCACTCTAATAAATAGATGTTGAATGATTGTAAAATATAATGGATTATGAGAAAATTGCAGCTTTGGCATAGCTTTGAATGATATAAAATGATCCATAAAAATATGCCAATAAACCAGGGAAATGTAGGGCCAAGAGAAAACTTCTCCTTTACTTTTTGATGGTTCACTGAAAAATCAACTGGCAAAAGGCATATTAATAAGATAAAAAGCATACGAATATATTAACATGCATGGGGAAGAATCACAGAGTGATTTTTCCAAACCCCCAATGGGATTCCGAAGCTTATATGCCATCCTGAGCCTACAGCACAAATGGGGGCTCAGAGCATGGTCAAATACAGGTTATGGAGGTAAATCATCATGATTGCAAGGCAGGTAATGGAAGGAAAAGGAGGCCTGGCTACCCAAGGTGGTTCTGTTATGTAGATGAAACCATATAGGTAGCTCTCAGAGAGAACAGATGGTGAATGTTTCTTTTAAATCTTTAAAGGTATGAGACTCTCAGTTAATATTTCCTAGATCTGGACAAGCGAGGGCTTCAGAGGAAGTCTGGCTAAATCAATGCAGATTTTCTCTACAGATGCAAATCTCCCCTTACAAAAGACAACTTCGTATGATTACTTTTGTTTGCAGGCCTTCTGAACAGCCACTCAAAATATGTCAAAGAAGTATATTTTGGTGTGAAATATTTTGGTTTTTTCCAATAACACAACAAAACCCATGGCCAATATCTGCAATTTTCTGTAATACAATGTCCTCATGAACCTCAAAATATGGCCGGATGGAAGCAAATCATAGGCAGCCTCAAGGACATGTGCCAGAGGACACCTAAGGAGCAATGGGTGGACCTAGGCTATATGAACTGTGAGAACCAATGTGTGAAGCTCTCTCACATTAAAGAGAACTGCTGGGAATAGAAGCAAACTGAGCAGAGAAGAACAAAAAGAGCAAAATAAAGAGATCTAAAACAGCTGAATAGTGTAAAAGAGTCATGCAGTCTCAAATTATTTGAGATAATCACTTAAAGTGATTTTTGAAAAATGCATCACAGTGACTATTACAACTATGAACCTACAAAATCTATCTTGATGTATGCCTCCCTTAAAAATTCCACCACAGTTAAATTCTCATGAAACTAACCAAGCAAAAGAGCCATTATAAAACTCATGCCTATTTATTGTACCAAATTGAATCCTGGGAAGAATTGGGAGCTGATGCTATGCTTAGAGATTATGAATACACATAGGAAATACTATATTTTCTCACAAAGAAAACACAACATAAATTTTACCTTAATATTTCAAAATGTACTGACAGGGCTTAGAAAAAGTTCACGATGTATGTGAAAGAAGTAAATCAGAATTAGTAATACTCAGAAACTCAGTGATTGAACTCATGGTAGAATTAGAAATAGAAGCATAAAAAGCACCATTTTAGAAAATAAGATCAATGAGAAGAAAAAAAACACTGAAAAATGCCACAGAAATATCTTAAGAAAAGTTGAAAGCAAAGGAAGAAAAATGTGTTAATAAAAAATAAAAATAGAAGGCACAATGTAATTTTTCAGAAGACATATATAGCATATAATAAAAATGTGAGAAATGAAAGTAATACTAAAATGCTATACAAACATTGTATTTAGAAAAAAATACTAAAAGCTAAAATCACTAAAAAAATTTTTTTAAATGAAGGTAAATGTTGAAAGGGAACATTAAGAACTCTTTGTAGGCAGACAAAAAGATCAAGACAATCATAAAAAATAAAAATGAAACAAACAAAAAATGTGGTAGGTCATCATACAATTCAACATTGGTACTTCATGCCAGAAGATAACAAAGTAATTTTTTGGGGATAGCCAAGAAAATAAGTTGTGAACCAAGAGTATAGCCAAATGCACTCATTTGCAAATTTGAAGACCACAGACATCCTGCTATTAACATGAAAGGCTCATATAATATTTTACTTTTGAGCTTTCCTGAGAATACACTACTAAAAGAACTTCAAACAACCAAAATGACTAGAAAAAGGTTAACATAAATACTTTCAGAAAAACAAACACTATTTAAAAAGAGAGGAAAAATGATATTTTATAAAATTGTTAGTATAAGTATAAACATTAGAATACAAATACAAACATTTCCTAATAACAAAGAGTATGCCTTTTTTTTAAAGAAGAACAAACACATAGCGAAAGACTATATAGACTGGATTGCAAATAAATAAAATGTAAATTATATGACAGAACTGAGATGTATAAATATTAATCATGTTGATAAATAAGTAGACTCAACTGATCAATTAAAAGAAATATATTTTTAGATTGACTATCAAAGCAAAATCTAACAGCATTCTGTATGGAAGTGACACACTTAAAGATATTTGAAAGGCTAAACATAAAATAACAGTCAAATACATATAAGGGAAATGTATATAAACTAAAGTAGGCATCATATGCTTGATATTTAACAAGGGGGAGTTGAGACTATGTATGACTAAATGAGACAAGAGAACTATTTTATAGGCTAAAAAAAAAGCAGTGAAATCTTATATAGTGAATATTAATGATTATTTATCTAAAAACCAGCAAAGTCCCAATTTTCATAAATCTGCAACTATAGGAGATGCAATGGAAAAAATAAGCATAGTAACAATAGATGTCTCAATGCACCTCTTTCGATGTAAGATGCAAAAAGTGAAGAAATAGCTATATGGGTAAAGAAGATGTAAACTAGTAACTATAATACGTAAAGGAGATCCTATATGTAACTATGGAAATTGGACTTTGCTATGGTTAATTTTATGTGTCGACTTATCTGGGCCATCATGCCCAGATAGTTGATCAAACATTACATTGAATGATTCTCTAAGAGTGTTTTTTGGATGATATTAGCATTTACATCAGTGGATTTTGAGTAAAGAAGATTGCCCTCCAAAATGTAGATTAGCCTCATTCAATCAGTTGAAGATGCAAATAGAACAAAAAGGCAAAACATCCCCCCATTAGGAGGGCATTCTTCAACAGGGAGCCCTCAGGCTTGACCTGGAGCATCAATCCTTCTGTACCTCCAGCCAGATGACTTTTGGCTTGGACTGGAACTGCAGCATCAGCTCTTCTTGGTCTCCAGCCTGTCAGCTCACCCAAAAGATTTTGGACTTGTCACCCTCCATAATTGTGTGTGCCAATGCCTTATAATAAATCTCTTTCTACACATCCTATTGTTTCTTTTTTCTGGAGAACCATACAAATCCAGACCTCCAATAGCAGAGAGTATACCTACTTTTTAAGGACCCACAGAATATTCACAAAGAAAAGCTAATCATATTTTAGTCAACAAATTTAATAGACCACAAATATATAATGGTATTGAGAAAAATGAAGGAATTCCAGGAAGACTTCCCCGATTGTAAGATTTAATACGAAAGGTAGGAAAGCATCATCTGTGTAAAAGTAGTTAGAAGAATCCTTTAGAGAGAGGAAGCAGAATTAACAATTATTTCAGCCTAGGAATAGTATATATAAACATGCGGGGGCTAATATCAGAGAAAATATCAGTTAATCTGCCATCAAAATTAAATAAATTGTAAGATAAGACAAAAGAAGTAATCAGGAACCAAGTTATAAAGACCATATCAAGCATATTAAAGAATTAGGTCATTATTCAGAAAGTTATAGACAACTCTTAAGTGTTATTAATCTTGGGAGTAATATGATCAGATTTGCTTTTCAAAAGACCACAGCTGCTGCCCTTTAAGAAATAGGTAAGAGAAAAACAATACTGGAGGAAAAATCTAGTTAGGCATGTGTTGCAGGAAACTAGATAGAATAATGGTGATCCAAACTAGGGTGAGGGATACAGATAAGAAGGAGAACTATGGGAAAAATTACATGATTTAGTTATTGGTATGTGATAAATATCATGGTTGCTTTATAAATTAAATTTCTTATCAGTTAGCTATTCATACTGTGGAATTTATAGGAAAAATGACATAGTCTTCAGCACACTTTAAAATATGCCAGCACAACTGCAAAATACAAAAAGTAGAGCAAATAAGATGGTCAATATGCTGATCACTCTTGAATGTGAACAATGAGAATATTAGGGAATATTATACTTTTCCCTCCATTTTGGTTTGTGCTTTTAAATTTCTATTTAAAACATTCTAAAAACAGAGGATAAAATTAACTGCAAATGCATAGAAACAAGTGAAGTTATTAATATATCTTATGTTTTGGTAGTTTTAAAAGTGGTATGTTGGGAGTTGCATCACAGTTACGGTGTTTTTCTGTGCACCTTATGATATGATCTGCCAGCTTACAAACTGCACGTGGTCTGCAGTGGGCCCAACGGAAGTGGTTGTCCGTATCACTCAATGATTCTACTGCCTGTAATTATTGTGTCAGTGGTCCCTCGGAGGAAGATGCCTTGGAAGAACTAGAAGTGAAGTGAGTTTTTCCAACCGTTATAACAATAACTTTCAGTTTTTAAAACTAAGATGCATAAAACTTTCTGATAACTATTTCCCTGATTATTAGGTAAATGATGTTTCAAAAAATTGAGGAATAGGGAAACTGTGTGCCTATTATCAAATGGTTGCTATATAACTCCATAACAACCTGCAATTAAGTAAATAAGAACATCTAAATAAATTTATTGGCAGAAATTTTAAGGAGCTAATTTTTATAGTTTCTTTTCACCATAACACAGAAGAGATGGAAGGAGGTTAGATGGAATATACCCTCTCCAAAAAAGAAAAGATGCCTATGAATTGCTACTAATTTCAAAAATGTATACTAAACTCTATTGCATTTTAAGGAATAAAGGAGAAGATTAGAAAATAGGAAAAATATGTAGATTTTACTTATGCATATGGATTAATATCCTGTTACTCTCCTTATATTTTACAAAGATGGATATAGTCATATTCATAAAATATAACAGATGGAGTCTGACAACAAATACAGTTTACAGTTATATTAAAATAAGATCTTAAAATTACTATATGAAATATTTGAGTAAAGACTGCAGAATATAGACATTTTTATTCTAGTCTTTCTGTATTTTTTTAAAAGCAAACACACAACAAATAGAAGAAAGCTCCATATTCAACTAAATTATAAGTGATGTAATTACAAAGAATAAGTTTTACTAATATCTGTCAAATATCTAAAATAATTGAATAAAATTAGGATAAAGCTAAGTGGAATGGTCTTGAAAAGTAAAGGAAAAAAAAAACTAGACAATGAAGCTTTTTAGGTTTACAGACTAGATGGACATGGAAAATAGGAGGAACTTTCTTATTTCGACCCATTACCATAACACAGATACATAGGAAGGCTGACATGTACTTTTTCTGTGTAGCCAAGAAAAATGGCCTAGAGGTGAGATCATGAGGGAAAAGAGATCAAGTGTCAATGACTTTGTAATTGCTCTCCAGAGTCAGTTGGAGCATGAGAAATGTACTGTAAATCAGCAAAGAGAGAGCACTTTGGCTGCAGTTTGGAGGCATAATTATCTCCCACCTAGTGGATGTACTACTGTTCCACAAAAGAGCTCCCAAAGTGCAGGGAGACATAGGACTTCATTGAAAGAAGATCTGCATGATGTGAGATAATCCAGTCAAAAATTTTTAAAAATTGAACCTACCAGGTACCTTTTCATCCTCCAAACTACTTCCTCACACTCAAATATTTTCATTGAGCTAACAGAGATACAGATCTTTCTCTATTCAAATATTAGTATTAAGCAGAAAAAAAGTCCATGCATACATGTTACAAAGAAAATGAAATGAGTGAAAAAAAAATCAAACAAAAGGTACATGAGGAATATAAAAGAAGAAAGAAATTTTCAGCACTCTGAACAAAATGTCAAGCAGATGAGTTTTTAAAAAATATTTATGTATTTTATTTCAATAGATTTAGGGAATACAAGTGCTTTTTGTTACCTGGATGAATTGTATAATGCTGAAGTCAGGGCTTTCAGTGTACCCATCACCAGAATAGTGCACATTGTACCTGATAGGTAATTTTTTATCCCTTATTCCCTTCCTTCCCTCACTCTTTAGTTTCCAATGTCCATTACACCACTTTATGACCATATATATGCTTTGTTTAGCTCCCACTTATAAGTGAGAACATGTAACATTTGGTTTTCTATTCCTGAGATACTTGACATAGGTTAATGATCTCCAGTTTTATCCAAGTTGCTTCAAAAGACATTATTTCATTACTATTTATGGCTGAGTGGTACTCAATGGTGTATATATACTGTGTTTTCTAATCCAAGCATCAGGTGATAGGCACTTAACTTGCTTCCATATCTTTGCAGTTGTGAATTGCGCTGTGATAAACATTCAGGTGCAGGTATCTTTTTAATATAATGACTTCTTTTCCTTTGGGTAGATAACCAGTAGTGGGATTGCTTGTTCAAATGGTAGGTTTACTTCTAATTCTCTGAGGAATTTCCATACTGTTTTCCATAGAGGTTATACTAATTTACAGTCCCACCAACAGTGTATAAGCAATCCCTTCTCACCACATCCATAAAACATCTATTGCTTTTTGACTTAATAATAATGTCAGTTATGACAAGGGTAAGGTGGTATCTCACTACAATTTTTTTTTCAGGATATTATGGGGGTACAAACATTTTGGTTACATGTTATGACTTCGCCTCACCCAAGCCAGAATTAGAGGCATGCCCTTCCCCCACACAATGCTCACAGCATCCATTAGTTGTGAGTTTACCCACCCCACCACCCCAAACCCCAGTGAATATTACTACCATGTGAGCACCTTAGTGTCAATCAGTTAGTGTCAATTTGATGGTGAGTACATGTGGTGCTTATTCTTCCACTCTTGTGATACCTCACTTCAAAGGATGGGCTCGAGCTCTACCCAGGCTAATATAAGAGGTACTAGATCACCACTGTTTTTTGTAATTGAGTAGTATTCCATTGTATGCATATACCATATTTTATTAATCCAGTCATGGATTGACAAACACTTGGGTTCTTTCCACATCCTTGCAATAGTGAATTTTGCTGCCATAAACATTCCAGTGCAGATTTCTTTATTATAGAATGTCTTTTGTTCCTTTGGATAGATGCCTAGTAGTGCTATTGTTGCTGCGATTTTAATTGCATTTCCCTGATGATTAGAGGTTTTGAGCATATTTTCATGTGTGCTGGCCATTTGTCTATCTCCTTTTGAAAAAATTCTGTTCATGTCTTTTTTTATACTTCTTGATGAGGTTATTTTTTTTTCTTGCTGATTTTTTTGAATTCTTTGTAAATTCTAGATATCAGTGCTTTGTTGGATGTATAGTTTGCAAATATTTTCTCCCATTCTGTAGGTTGTCTGTTTACTCTGTTGATGATTTCCCTTGCTGTGCCAAAACTCTTTAAGTTAATCAACTCCTATTTATTTCTGTAGTTGCTGTAATTGCCAGTGGGGTCTTAGTCATACATTCTTTGCCTAGGCTGATATCTAGAAGAGTTTTCCCTATGTTTTCTTCTACAATTATAATGGTTTCATGCCTTACATTTAAATTTTTTATCCATTTTGATTAATTTTTATGAGTGGTGAGAGATAGGGGTCCTGTTTCATTCTTCTGCATGTGGCTATCCTATTTTCCCCACACCATTTACTGAATAGGTTTCTTTTCCCCCATGCATATTGTTGATGCATCTTGTATGTATAGAGTTAAGCATCAAATTATGTTAATTAGTTGTTATTTTCTGAGGAAAATTCTTCTAGTGCTCAATTTTTGATATTTAAACTAAATATAGCGATAGTTTCTAAAGAGTTCCATTATTCCAAGGGTGGGTGTTATGCAAAATTGAATGATCAATTATGATATTATCAACGATGCAATTCTAATTGTGATTTATTAATATAATCTAGAGATTGGCCATTATTCTATTAGGCAATTAAAAAGCACTTACAGTTTATAGTAGGAAAGACAGAGTTTGTTTATTTGTCCTTTTTTTAAAGGAAGTGATGAATAACTAAGTAAAAATATTCTCAATTAGGGTGGTGATTTGTCAATGGATCATGAATAAATTAACAGAAAGACAAATTGCAAAAGTTACAGACATACTATATTTTAAAAGTTGAAGGTTTTTAAGTGATTTCTTCCACGGTCTGGACAGATCTCAGAGTTATTATTATAAGTCATTGTCGCATGGTAGATAAGAGCATGAAACATATTGACCAGACTGATTTCTCAAAAACTTTCACGCTCTTCCTTTAGATCTGGTCTGTCCACAGGCTTAACTGCAAAGAATGCTGTACATAAGATGTTTGAAGAAACAGTCTTGAGGTAGTATGACAACAAATCTCCTTTGCCTTTCTGAGTCTTCATGAATTTTCTGGCATTTCTCTTCAACTTCACCTGAATGTGTTCATACTTAATGGCTTCACAAATATTGCCTAAGAAACTCAAATCTACAGATGTGCTTTGTTTCCTTGCTAAATGTCAGATCAGTTGAAGCCACATCAACTGTTTTCTCATTTTAGGAGCTAATTTAGGCCCTTTATGATGAAATTGCACTCCAGAAAACTTTTGCATAGCTTCCTGTGGGTTTTGGATCATATTACATGTAGGCATGGCTTTATATGGCAAGTGTACCCTAAATGTGTGTTGAATTAACAAATTATTATGTTTGCATGGTTATTCTCATCAATTTAGTACATCCTCTAAAACAGAGGTCTCCAGCCTTTTTGGCACCAGGGACCCGTTTTGATGGAAGACAATTTTTCCATGGAACAGGGGTGGGGGGGTGCAGTGGGGTGGATTTGGGATGATTCAAGTGCGTTACATTTATTGTGTACTTTATTTCTATTATTATATTATAATATATAATGAAATAATTATACAGCTCACCATAATGAAGAATTGATGGGAGCTCTGAGTTTGTTTTCCTGCAACTAGATGGTCCCATCTGGGGGTGATGGGAGACAATGACACCCTAAGTGTGTTGCTTATGTCCATTCTACTCTGTAATCTCGTTTTGGTTGCTATCACTGCAAAAAACCCTGCTTCATAAAGATAGGATGTTGGAAATGGAAGCAGGATTTTTTGTGCTTTTGTGGCAATCTCAGGATATTCTACCTTGACTTTAATCCAGAACATATGGAGATTTGAAGTTGTCTCAAACATATTTTTAAGCCCACCATCATTTGCAATTTCAAGCAGGTGATTTTCTTCTAGCACGGACAAAGTCAATTCACCTAGCTTATTCACAAATGAGTCACGGATCCATTCCTTCCCCATTTGGGGGGGTCTTTTGTGGTTGGGAAGTAATGCTCAAACTCTTGAAAGCTGAGATAGGTGATCATGGACCAGCTGGGAGAAAGAAGGCCCTGCCTCAGTCTCTTTCAAAATCTCTGCTAATGTTTGAAACATGTCAAAAATCCCAATGTTCCCTCATTGTCTCCATAATTCCAGTTTGACTTTGAATGCAGCCACTTTATCTGCTGACTTGAATACAGTTGTCATTCTCCCCTGAAGTGACAGATTGAGTTCATTGAGCAGCTTTAATATGTCACACAAGTAAGCAAGTTTTGCGACCCATTCTGTGTCACTGAAATGTGCTGCCAGTGGTGACTGTTTTTCAAAAAGAAATCTATGGAGTGGTGCTCATTACTCAAAAACTCTGGCCAGTGGTCTACCTTTAGAAAGCCATCTCACTTCTGTTTATAAGAGAACACGTGTGTGCTCTGTGTCCACCTCCTCACAGAGCTTCCCAAACAGATGTGAGTTAAGGGAATGCACTTTACTGTGGCTGCTAATTTTAATCACATCCTAAAAAACATTGTTTAGTTCAGGAGACATTTTTCAGCTAGGCAGCATTTCTCTATGAATGACACAGTACATAGACTTACATTCAGAAACAACTTCCTTGACCTGAGTAGTGAAACCAGAAAGCCATCCAATACTGGCAGCCACTCTGTCCATGCATATACTGACACAAAATGACCAATTTAGTTTTCCTGATATGTAATCATTCAAAGACTTGAATAGTTCTGCAGCTGTAGTTTTGGTTGGCAACAAAAGTGCATATAACTTATCCTTCTGCACATCCTTCTGAAAAATATATCTCACAGAAACAAGAATTGTTGCCTCATGGTCAACATTGGTAGACTCGTCAACCTGGATTTCATACCAAGGTGACTCATTAATACTCTCTAATAATCATGCCTCAATATCCTCTGCTATTTCATCAATTCCTCTAGTTATGGTGGTAGCTGAAAGAGGAACACATGCCACCTTTTGAACTGCAGCCTCTCCTAAAAGTTCACAGCAAATGTCCTTAGCAGCAGGCAGGATCAACTCTTCACCAATAGTAAAGGGCTTCTTAGCTTTAACAATGTGGTTGGCCACTAAGAATGATGCTCTCAGTGTAAACATATTTCATGAAGTGATGGCCTCCCATGATTGCTTCTGTTCTTCAGATTCACATTTTTTTTCTTTTGAAAAACTCCAAAGTCTTGTCTTTTAATACAGGGTGCTTGGCCTACATGTGGTGAAGCAGTTTTGAAGGTTTCATGGCTTCATTGGACAGCTTGTTGCTACATATTATACAAAGTGGGCTTGGGGAAGGTGAATCACCTGTTGCAAAGAACCCATAATTTAAGTAGGACTCTTAGTATTTCCTTTTAAATGCAACTTTTATTTTGTTGGCAGTCTTAGAATCTTCTACTGTCTCATAATTGGGTCTCTCACCCTTTAGAAGCCCTCCAGCAATGTCTGCTTTTCACTCATTTTTGCTAGGGTTAGCTTGTGGGCTTACCAAAACTGTGACCCAGAAAATTGCACAGTGTGGGAAAGAGGTGTGGACGGAAGTGGTAAATAAAATAATGGGCAGGTCATGCATGAACTGAAATCAATGTTGGATTCTGACTTAATCCAGCCACCAGATGCAGCTGTACAGTTGAAGTACATCAACTCACTTACCACTTTAAAGCCTGTCATCAGATGCCACTTCATTATCACGTGCCACTCACTGATAAGGTTTGATGAGAGTCTGCAAGCAATTGATTTATTATGATCCCTGTGCAGTCAAACCTCTCTGCTAATGATAATCTGTATTTGCAGCCGCTCCCCAGCACCAGCATCACCGCCTCAGCTCCACCTCAGATCATCAGGCATTAGATATCTCATAAGGAGTGTGCAACCTAGATCCCTCACGTGCACAGTTTACAGTAGGGTTTGTGCTCCTATGAGAATCTAATGCCTCCGCTGATCTGACAGGAAGTGGAGCTCAGGTGGTGATGGAGCAATGGGGGGAGCAGCTATAAATACAGATGAAGATTCATTTGCTCACCAGCTGTTCACCTCCTGCTGTGAGGCCCATTTTCTAATAAGCCAAGGACCTGTACTGATCACTGCCGGTCAGGGTTTGGGGACTGCAGCTCTAAAAGTTCCATTATGTGTTCAAAAGCTTTCTCAACTTCTACTATAATATATTTCTATGCTTTGGGGGCAAATAGAAAGAATCAAGGCCCTCACAGTAGTTCATGTGTTCAATTGAGGAGTTATTCTTTTCTTTAAAAACGTATTATACTACTAAAACTATCTTTAAAAAATTATATACCTCTAGGTTTCAAAAATACTGAATGAATTCTGCTTCCAGAATTTTTCAACATGATTTTTTTTTTTTAAGTTAAAGAGTATTTTTTAGAGTATATTCATTTCAGGTGCTCACTCATTTTATTTTACCCAAAGTAACATAAACATTCACAGACATTTTTACATACTTTGATAGCTTCTTTTGTGTTGATGACAATTAATTCTTATTATTCCCTGTAGGAGTAATCAAATTTTGATGAGTATGTTAGCTTTTGACAATGTAAAATTACATGAGCTAACTAGGCATGGTGGCTCACGCCTACAATCCCAGTGCTATGGGAGGCCAGGGTGGGAAGATTGCTTGAGGCCAGGCGTTCAAGACCTGACAAAGCAACGTACCGAAACCCCGTTTCTACAGAAAAATAGAAAAATTAGATGGTGTGGTGCCACGAGCCTGTAGTCTCAGCTACTTGGGAGACTGAGGCAGGAAGATGGCGTTAGCCCAGAAGTGTGAGGTTGTAATGAGCTATGATGATACCACTTGCATTCTAGCCCAGGCAACAGACAGAGACCCTGTAACCCCCCAAAAATATTATATAAGATTTTATATTATTTTCCACAATAGGTTTGCTTATTTAGACTAAAGATACAGTCTACTGTCCTAATTCAGTTAAATTTGTTACTGTTAACCATCAACTCTTAAGTTTTTTCATTTCTCTTTTTATAGTAACTATTTTATTAGCTTTATTTATTTTTCAAATGTGGCATCAATTTTTAAAAATTCTTTCTTTTTACATTAAACACAATTGACAATTTTAGAAAATCTTTGAATACAGTATAACCTAATTGACCCATTATCCATTTTTTAAATATAAACCTTTTACTACAGTTTTCTTGTGGTCATTACACGCTGCCATTGAGAACATTTTCAGAGTATCTTTTTCAAAAACAACAAAAGAACCATGAAAACAAACAATAACTTCAAATTAATGCAAACAAAATAATGAAATTTTCCAGACACTGGAGTTTAAAGGCAGAGTGAGAAAAATTATCTTGAAGACTATCTAAAAGGTGCACAGACATGTTCATACACACACACATAGTGTCTTTCTCTGTCTCTCTGTCTCTGTCTCTGTCTGTCTCTCTCTAACACACACACCCCATATACACCTACCAGAGCAAATAGAAGAGTTATTGGTAATGAACCTATGAAAGTCAACTACTCCTTCTACTTTCCTGGAATTAAATCGTACCTGAACTGAGTATTTTTTTTTAGTATGTTATTTAAGACTATCCACAATTACTACTTAACTTTATCTACAGTGATATGTTGGCTAATGTCTTATCTAAAAGACATGTACTTTGCATTATACTTGAATCAAAGTGATGCCCTCTTAACCTGGAAGCCCACATATTGATTTACCCTCATTTATATGTGCCTGAAAATTAGATTTGATAGAAAAATTAACACCATTAAATAGTGTCCTCACATTCTAGGAAAGGCTTGAATATGCTAATTTGGGTTCATGTTACATTAGTATACACATTATATTTGGGGATTAGCATACATGTTGTTTTCCAGGATTAGCAAGAGAAGAAAGCCCTAATGAAAAGGAACCTACTTTTCTGCCATTGCAAAATCAGTGAAGAATATTGTTAGCTAATTACTAGGAAATTTTATATAAAAATATGTTAAAATTACAATAGAATATGTAGTTCAAAAGCATATAATAGTACTATAGTAATAAAATGTGTATACTATTACTCATTCTTAAAATATAGCGAGCCAGGAGGGTAGTTTCTTTGCAATTTCCCTTTACTGATGGTATCCTTCCCACTCCACCCTGAGTGATAGAGTAATTTTCCCATTAGTTATCTCTTCCACTAGATGTCAGGCAAGAGGAGGGAGTGGTAGAGAATCTAAAACCAAGACCACAGTTACTTTTTTGAAGTGGTGAAATTGATTACTAAATGCAGCCAAACTGAATAGTGATCAGGCATATACAAGATAAAACACTCTGATTTTACTTCACATGTGCACTAAATTTAATAACAGCTGCTGCATGAGGACTGTGTTTTTTGTGATAATATCAGTCTCTATTTTACCATCCTCAAGGAATTATTCTGATTGTTTAGAAAGAGTAGCTTCTGGTATGCATTCCTAAAACAACATGTACTTCTTTGTAGCACTCAACACAATTTTAATTGAATAATTAATTTTGCCAAGGTCAATTGAATGCATAACTGCTACCTCCTCCCAAATATAAACCTTGTGAGGTAATTTTTTTATCCATAGATTCCAGTATAATACCTGGGGAGATAAGTAAGCTTTTAAAAACGTAATGTATTGAAGGAGTAATGAAATAAAAGGAGGAATAAATATGAATGAATGAATGAATGAATACAGAATTAGTGACATAGAGTTATCCATTTCAAATAGAAATACATTTCATTCCTAGATTTATTGTTTGCGTTCAACTTATCTATTTCTCTTAAGAACTGACAAGACTCATGAAAATGCTAGGTGGAGGCTTTGTCTTTTTAATAGACTGTCTATAGTATTTTATTTGAACTATCTGAAGAAGGAAGTACTAATGATAGTATTGATACTAATGTAAGATACTCACAATGAAAAGGGGGCAGAATTTAGGAAGATGTATTCTATCTAAAGACATAAATATATGAACGATTTAAGCATATTCATATTTTTACAATATTATAATTCAAACTATTGCATGCCAATTCCCCTAGTGAGAACTTTAAAATTGCTACAATAGAAGATATCTTATTGTCCTTGCTGCTTTTTGCCCAATTTTTGTTCCATACCATTGAATTAACTACCTGTTCTCCTCAGAAAAATCCATCTTCTTCATTCTTAATGGCCATGAAGATTTTCTTATTTCTCACAAATATCTACATATCACTTTCTCAATACACCATTCTCCAACTCTCTAGGTATATAATTGCTCAAGCCACTCTGTTCCCATTGTGCATTTATGTGAGCTCTGTGATTAAACTTAGCAAGTTTTATTGCAGCTTGCAGCATATATGTATGCTTCCCACTAGCTATTAAATACTCTCATAAAATGAGCCATTTTTATTCTATAGGACTTTTCAGAGTGTTTGATATTATTTAGACTTGTAGTAAATATGTTGTCTAAAATAATAAAGTGGTTTTATGTTGGGAGAAAGCACAAGAGCTTTATCATATAGAGTAGGCATCAAAATAGCATAATCAATTAAAAATTTACTCTCATTAAAGTAGGAAATTTGAGTAGAAGACAATAATTAAGTTTTAACAATTGCATCTCTCTTTTACTTCCACTATCTGAGTTTTAGCTACTTACCTTCAGGGTTTTGATATATCTTATTTTGCTAGTTTCCAGATATAATTTTCCTTTGCTTCATGAGCTCATATTTCCTTTTTTTATGATACTTTCACTACTCCATATTACAAATATACTCGTTAGGACTCTTCTTTTTGACAGTTCTCAACATTTAGATTGTAACATACATGGATGTCATTCATTAATCAATAATAAGTTAACATTTGTGAATTCCATATTTTTATCACATTTCCTTTTATCTACAGAAAAAAATAGAGGTTATAATTTATTATAAAATATGAAGCTTGAAGTAGATTATTTCTATTCACAAGAGTCTAGTATTTTCTATTTAGGACAAATTCTATTATATTAACAACTGAGACTAGCAGAAAGAATGAAGAACTTATTATATACAAAAAAAAAGAAATAATTTTTTAAGCTTTTTCTCAGTGCACTGACTAAATGGGAGACCATAACTTCCAGTAGAATGAGAATATGTTATGCAGCCAGGCATATCAATTATCCTCTTTCAAATATATTTTCAATGTCTTGTTTCTACAATTTAACTGCATCTACATAGTGAAGTATATTCTAGATTTCTCCATTAAAATAAAGAACAAAACATGTACACACACATATACATGATAACAAAGTGCCAC
The DNA here is from genome assembly GCF_020740605.2 of Lemur catta. Classification (NCBI taxonomy): domain Eukaryota; kingdom Metazoa; phylum Chordata; class Mammalia; order Primates; family Lemuridae; genus Lemur; species Lemur catta. The sequence goes on along the minus strand of NC_059139.1, from coordinate 16,766,535 downwards.
TTTGTATCCCATACTGCTCTTTCCTGCTACCAGACCAGTTTTTCCATCTGAAGTTGTACACTCATGATCTTTCTTTCATAAAGCTTTATCATAACACATAACTAAATCTAAATTTTTAACCCTAAAGTTACCATCGACTTTCATTTTGCTAAATACAATGTACACACCAGTTTTCATGTTTGGATTATTTTCACATTGTTTTTCTGCAGTGAAAACATCTCATTTTCTTTTGATGCCCATATATTGTAAGTGTGTATACATTGTATATTTCATATATGTTTTTAAGAATAATGTCTTTTCTTTTATTAACTCGACAGCAACCAGCATAATGTATTACATATAGATACTACTCAATAAATGTTATTTAATGATCAACTAAAATGTAAAATAAGTTACAATTTTTTCAATTTGTCCACCATAAGGTACTTATAGAATATGCAATTGAAAGTGTAAAATACTTTGTAAATTATTCCTGAGAAAGCATTACTTCAGAAATAATTGGAAGGAAAAGTTTGTACATTTACTATCTTGGAATTTGATCCCCATCAAAATACCAAGGTCAAATTTCACAGATCTAGAAAAAACACTTCTATTTTTCATTTGGAAAATAGCTAGAATAACCAAAGCAATCTTAAGCAAAGAGAAAAAATCTAGAGGCATCACATTACCAAACATCGAACTATATTATAAGGGCTATAGTAACCAAACAGCATGGTATTGGCACAAAAATAGAGGCATAGACCAATGGAATAGAACAGAGAACCTAGGTATAAAACCGTCCACATACAGCCAACTGATTTTTGACAAAGAAGACAACAATACAGACTGGGGAAAAGAAGCCCTATTCAATAAATGGTGCTGGGAAAATTGTATAGCAACATGCAGAAGAATGAAACAAGATCCATATCTCTCAACACTCACAAAAACTGAAGATGGATAAAAGACTTTAATGTAAAGTGTGAAACCATAAGAATTCTAGAAGAAAATGTAGGAAAAACTCTTCTAGATATCAACCTATGCAAAGAATTTATGAAAAAGACTCCAGTGGCAACCACAACACTACAAATAAATAAATGGGACTTGATTAAGTTAAAAAGCTTCTTCACAGTTAAGGAGTAATCAACAGAGCAAATAGACAACCTACAGAGTGGGAGAAAGTATTTACAAGCTATACACCTTATGAAGGGCTAATAACGAGTATCTACAACTAACTCAGGCAAATCAGCAAGAAAAAAAAAACAAACCATCCCATTAAAAAGTGGGCAAAAGACATGAACAGAAGCTTTTCAAGAGAAGACAGACAAAAGGCCAATGAATATATGAAAATATGCCCAATGTTACTAATCATCAGGGAAATGCACATTAAAACCACAATGAAATATCACTTTATCCTAGTCAGAATGGCTTTTATTAAAAAGTCCAAAAACAATAGATGCTGGTGTGGATGCAGAGAGAAAATAACACTTATACACTGTTGATGGGGATGCAAATTAGTACAACTTCTATGGAAAACAGTACGGAGATTCCACAAAGAACTAAAAGTAGACCTATCATTCAATCCAGCAATCCCACTACTGGGTATTTACCCAAAGGAAAGGAAGTTATTTTATCAAAGAGACACCTGCACCCTAATGTTTATTGGAGCACAATTCGTAATTGCAAAGATGTGGAATCAACTTAAGTGCCCATCAATTCATGAGTGGATTAATAAAATGTGATATGTATATACACTTTGTAGTACTACTCAGCCATAAAGAAGATGAATTAATGCCTTTTGCAACAATTTGGATGGAACCAGAGACCATTATCCTAAGTGAAATATCTAAAGAATGGAAAAAGAAAAAACACATATATTCGCTATTAAATTGAAAGTAACCTATAAGCACACATGCACAAAGGGAAGTAAAACTCAGTGGAAATCAAGCAGGGAGAAGAGGGGAGGATGTGACGGCTGAAAATCTACCTAACAGGTCCAATGAACATTATATGGGTGATGGCACAATTAGAGCCCTAACTCAAGCATTATGAAAGCTATCCATCTAACAAAAACATTTGTATCCTTGTAATATTTTGAAATAAAAAAGGAAAAAAAATCAAAATAAGCCAATTATTTTTAAAATGGCCAAAAAAAAAAAAAAAAGAGACAACCATTCCCCTTTGTATAAAGTGTGTGTGGGAGTGTGTTTGATAAGTTTAAATTATTGAAGTTATATACAGATGGTCCCCTACTTATGGTGCAACTTAAGAATTTTTGTCTATATAATGGTATAAGAGTATATACATTCAGTAGATCGTGTACTGTGAGTACTCATACATCTATTATATTTTTCACTTTAAGTACAAAATTCAATAAATCAGATGAGGTATTCAATACTGTATTATAGAATAGGCTTTGTGTTAGATGATTTTGGCCAATCTTAAGCCAATGTAAGTGTTCTGAGCACATTTAAGGTAGGTTAGGCTAAGCTATGACATTCAGTAGGTTAGAAGTATTACATGCATTTTTGACTTACGATATTTTTAACTTACAAAGGGGTTATTAGGGCATAACCCCATTATAAGTCAAGAATCCTCTATATTTTTAAAGGTAAAAAGGTTATGCCTGGGTTAGGATGAAGCTTTTGTCAATTTATACACACACACACACATATATATACACATATAATATATATCAGAGAATCTCAATGGTCAAGAACCAACCAGTGTTGATAGTGCTTTTGGTTGTATATGCCAAAAGTAATTCAGAGAACCTCATGATACAATGATGGCAAATATTTCTATTGTAAAGGGGAAAAAAAGAAAAATAAGTAAATAAAGAAGTTACTAGAAAGACATAATTATTAGGAATACAGAGGAAAACATATCCATATTTTTTTTTTTTTTTTTTTTTTTTTTTTTTTTTTTTTTTTGAGACAGAGTCTCACTCTGTTGCCCGGGCTAGAGTGCCGTGGCATCAGCCTAGCTCACAGCAACCTCAAACTCCTGGGCTCAAGTGATCCTCCTGCCTCAGCCTCCCAAGTAGCTGGGACTACAGGCATGCGCCACCATGCCCAGCTAATTTTTCTATATATATTTTTAGCTGTCCGTATAATTTCTTTCTATTTTTAGTAGAGACGGAGTCTCGCTCTTGCTCAGGCTGGTCTCGAACTCCTGAGCTCAAAGGATCCGCCCGCCTCGGCCTCCCAGAGGGCTAGGATTACAGGCGTGAGCCACCGCGCCCGGCCAACATATCCATATTAATAAAATTATGTCAACAACTTTGGCCTTATTAGAAAAAGTATTAATTCACTTTTATATATCTTTTTTAATACTTCTGTGTTACTTACATTTTCATAGCATAGAGGTAACTTTCAAGTATTTTTTTTTCTTGAATACATGGAGGATAGATAGAGATCAACTGAATTAAAACTTTAAGTAACGGTTAAGTACTTCTGTACTTTAATATCCATATCAGCTTTAAACAGATGCTACCATCTGTTTTTAAAGCTCCTAGGAAAATTTAAACCAGGTTTTAACTACAAACAAAGGACAACTTATCTCTTATTAAAGAGAGGGAGAAATTGATGAATAAAGTCAGTTAGAACAATTTGCCAACATTCCTCCAATTAAATGACTGTCAGTCAAAATTGGTTATGGAGATTACACAATTTGAAAAAAATTTAATTCATTTTATGCTCACTTATTTGCAATGTCTTTGCCTTTTGTTAAAACATTAGCTGTAATAAAATGTTAATACAATAGAAAAAGTACAACTTCCAAAGCAATATACGTGATTAAGTTATTTCTCTCATTAATAAGAAAAAATAATTTTAACATTTTAATAAAAATATTTGAGTTAACATAAGAATAAATATGTTTATAAGATGATATTTTAGGCTAACCAAAGGCAAAGCTGAAAAATATTAAAAATTGTATTTATCTTCCTAGTAATGCAAACTCACACTCCTCATAGCCACCCCCAAACAAAAATCTGCCTTTCTGTTTCACTGTACAGGCAGTTAACGTTTGCTGGCAACATTTGGTTCATCATCTCTTTCTTTATTATTCTCTTGGCTATTTCTCAAACACCACGTCTACAGAAAACTATCCAAGGGCAGTTTTCTCCATTGCATTAACATTAACTAGTCCATATGCTTGGACTGTATCTCCTCTCATTTTCACTATTGCAAGAGTATTCAGAGAATTGCCAAAGCCTTCATTCTCTCCTCTTTCAATTGATAGTACACATTGCTAAGAAAATAATCTTTACTAGTAAAAATTATAATAATGAAACTTTCCTAATAATACTCTATAATACATGCCTATGCTAATTTTAATGATCACATCTTTAGTTTGGTATTCATACTCTCCATAAAGTAGCATAAATCTTAATTTTCAGATCTGTCACTTCATCTAATGCAGTGTCTATGCAAACTGCCATAGACTTTTATGATGACATACCTATGTTTTTCCCCTTATCTTCTAAGGTCTAAAGTAAATCAATATTTTATACGCCTCCCCTAATATTCTAAATTGAAAACTATCTCTTCTTTTACGTTAATTCCTCTGAGATTTTTAATATTTATCTTTATACACATTTGTGTTTTGATGAAATATCATCTGTAATATTTAAAATTCTCTCTGGGAAGATACTATATTCTGTCCCCCATACACAATATCAATGACCATATTTGCACATAGTGGGTTACACATAAATATTTGGATTCCTAAATTAAATAAATCATATAAGTAAAACATTCAGAAGTTAATTAAAACAAGGAGTTCCAAAACTGATGCCATAATATGTATTTTGAAAAATATTCATGTTTCATCAATAAGTATGCAATAACTGGGTGTTAAACATGTATTTTGTGCTGTGATGAGTTTGATAAAGTGCAGACTACAGTTATGACAGATTCCTACATTTTAAGTTATAATTGAGGCCTGACAATAAAGTAATTTAGTGGATGGCAATTTTATATATATATCTATCTATATATGATATATATATACACATATATTATAATATTTTATTATAAAAAAGGTTTGAAAAGAAGATCACTTTAAAATATGAATAAGGAATAATGAGAGCTCCTATAGATGTAACCTTGGACCTCATAGCTGGGTGACTATCCACTGTCATGCCAGCAGATGAACAGGTAAAATGTGGACTGGTGAAAACCAGGCAGAGCAGAGGGTGAAAGTAAGAAGCTTACTTCTAGTTTCACTTGGGTATTCAGTGAATGCTTATATACATCACAAAGGAAATCCTAGCACTTTGCCTTCTATGTTGACCAGAAATTTCCAAAAGAAGTAAATAATGAGAAGTTGCTAATAACTTCCAAAGAGAAAAAGCAATCAAACAACAAATGAACCAATAGAACACTACATACAAGGATAATGAACAAGAGTGGGACTGCTAAATGGGCACATTAGAATCCAAAAGAAAATAGTCTAAAAAATTCTGAAAGAAAATGATTTCTGTCCTAAAATTCTATGCCTAACCAAACTTATAATCAAGCATGAAATTAAACATGAACAGTTTTAGATTCAAAAGTTTTCAAAACTTCTACTTTCTTTATTTCTGTACGCTATGCAAAATAATAGGGGGAAAATAGAAAAATAAAGATATTGTACCCAGTAAAGAGGAAATCCAATCTGAAAAAGAAATATGAAGGCAATAACCAAGAAAATGTGAATGTAACCTAGAGAATTACATAGAGATTAATCCATGCAGACAATAAGAGAAACCCATAGAAATCCAAAAGAGGAGACCAAAATATGAGAATGGAACATCTAATAGAGACTATTTCATAGATGTTTCAGAATTATATCAGAGTTAGGGGTCATCTAGTAAAACTCATATAAAATAAATTAAATCACTGCAGATGACAATCTTTCACCCCAAAACAATAATTGTACAAGAAAATAAATGTGATATTACTTCATTTGCTAGTGAACAGTGTTTAAAATTACAACAATTAAATAGTATCAATATAATCAAAATTTGTTATTAAATTATTATATGTTGAGATGACAAGAGAAAGAGAAGAGCTCATGTTTTTATTAAAAGGTGTAAAAGAGAGTAACCTCCAAGTAGACTATTGAAGGCATTCAAAAGAATAATGTCTAAAATAAAAGAAAAATTAAGAAATAACTTTATAAGGTAGTTAAAACGACACTAAGAAAAGAAGGTGACATTAGAAGACACCTCTATTTCCATAACTGTAGTATCAGAGCAGTACATTTCCTCTAGTCACTTCCATGTGTTCAGTTTTAATGAAATGGAAATGCTCCAAAGCTTCCTGTTTGGAATAATAAATGGAAGATGTCTTCACTTAAATCTTCTATTACCCACAAATCAACCTTTTCTAACTTGACTTAATTTTTCATGTTTATCCCACAATCTTTTTTTTCCCCCTGTGGCAATAATTGTTTTTATTTAAATAGTCATGAACCTATATGGTCTATTGTATTTTATTTTTATTGTTTTTTATTTCAGGATATTATGAGGATGTAAATGTTTTGGTTACATTTTATTTCTTTGCTTTGCCTCACCCAAGGGAGGTTTAGAGGCATGCCCTTCCCCTCTACAATGCACACCACGTCCATTAATTGTGAGTTTACTCCCTCCACCCCCCTAATCCCTGCAGAATATTACTATTGTGTGAGCACCATAGTGTTGATCAGCTGGGACCAATTTGATGGCGAGTACATGTGCAGTCTATTCCTCCAATCTTGTGATACCTCACAGCGGATAATGGGCTCAAGCTCAGTCCAGGAAAATATAAGAGGTGCTATATCACTGTCATTTCTTATAATTGAGTAATATTCCATTGTATACATATACCAAATTTTAATAATCCACTCATGGATTGGCGGGCACTTGAGTTGTTTCCACATCCTTGCAATAGTGAATTGTGCTGCCGTAAGCATTCAGGTGCAGATGTCTTTATTATAGAATGTCTTTTGGTCTTTTGGGTAGATGCTTAATAGTGCTATTTCTGGATCAAATGGTATTTCTATTTTTAGCTCTTTGAGGTATTTCCAAATTCTTTTCCACAGAGGTTGCACCAATTTGCAGTCCCACCAGCAGTGTAAGTGTGTTCCCGTCTCTCCACATCCTCGCCAGCATTTGTTGTTTTGGGATTTTTTGAAAGAGGCCAATCTCAGTGGTGTTAGGTGATACCTCATTGTTGTTTTGATTTGCATTTCTCTAATGATTAGAGATGTTGAGCATTTTTTTTATATGTTTGCTGGCCATTAGTCTGTCTTCTTTTGAAAAGTTTGCCCATTTATTGATGGAGTTTTTTGATTTTTTCTTGTTGATTTTTTTAAGCTCTAGATAGATTCTTGTTATCAGCCCTTTATTGAATGTGCAGAGAGAAAATATTTTCTCCTATTCTGTAGACTGTCTATTCACTCTAATGATAGTTTCCTTGGCTGTGCAAAAGCTTTTTAATTTGATCTTGTGTCCCACAATCTTAATGGTCAAGATTATACAGATTCTCCAGAATCTTGTCAGTATGTTACAGACAGAGCAGTGAGTTACAGTTGAAGCGTTTCCACTAATTTGTCTTTTAATTAGCTCTTTACTAATTAGAGGAACACTTTGAGATTATTTCCAGAGGTGTTGCAAATTATAATAATCTGCCTTTAGAGCAGATGTCTGGAAAAGAGTAAAGCCAGAACTTTAGCTTGGAGAATTAATTGTAGATTTCCCTCCTCTACCCTAACTTGTAGCTTTACCTGGCATCTGTTCAGGAAAGTTAATGATCTCCTTATAGCAGATTTCAAATTCTGTATTTCTTTTCTACATATCCCAAGCTTTGAGATATTAGGATTCTAAAAGTTCTTATTTTCGCAGCTGTCTTATGACTGGTTTCTTTTTAAAATTTTTATGATTAGTGATCAATTCTTCCTTAAAATTACACAGAACTTTTTCTGCAACGATGACAAATGTTTTACCCACCACACATCAGCATAATAATTATGTTCTCACATAAGGGCAAGCCTCACATTTTTATCTACTAATGTATCGAAATACTGAATTTACTCACTATCTTATCATGCTGACTATGCCAAAATGTTTTATGGAAATTCCTGGCAAATAGTGGGAAAGAACCCTTTCTCCATCCCAGACACTAAATTGAGTGATTCATTTTATAAGGCAATGACTGAAAGATTCAGAATACAACAAGACAGATAAAACTAATATGATTTGTACAAAAAAGAAATTTTCATTTCATTTTGTTCAGGATAGTGCTCCCTCAGACCTCTCCTTATTTTTATTTCTCTCAGTTGTTTCATATATTTGAACAGTGCTGACCGTGCCCTGCCACCCTCGTTAAAAGTGGCAACAAATTCATTTATTAAGGTGTTTCATGGGTGAGTCCTTTCCACTTTTATTGGTAAAAGCAAAAGAAATCACTCAGATTAGTTTCATTTTTTAACAAAAATAGGTTTATTGACATCACAGGCTAACATTCTCTGAGAATGTCATACGTGTTCCAAATATTGAATAGTGTATTCTTCCGTATGGATAATTTTTCTCCTTCATTCGTGGTGGACATGTATTTGTTGGGTCAGCTTCTGCTTAACATATCTGTCTCTGAAAATAGGCTCAGTGAAAAGAAAACTAGTTAATCTCAGCAACCTCTGACATAGTCTTTGTGAAAACTCAGTCTTGAAATTAATATACATTATAGGATAGTTTGATTGTTTTATTTTTTTACTTAAGGTGATTATTATTTTTTGTGGATGTATGCCAGTATTTTTCTTCCCCATTGACAAGTAGGAAAGACAAGTTATAAATTGACAAGGGGTGTTTGGAATGTATGTAGATTTTTTTAATCAAATTAAGCCTGCAAAGACCATGTCTTTAGTGAACAGTTTGGACTGTATAATAGATATCATCCTCTAACCTACTATTATAACTAGGGAGCAAGACAATTATCTCAATAACATAGGCATATATGCTAAGGCAAATGAAAGAAGTATAAACCAGTTTTTGGTAAACATATATTAAACCACGTTCTGTGTGTTAGTCAAGGACTTGCTTTTATCTGTTTGATTTGTACATAGCTCAGTTTGATTGGATACTTCAGATCATATCATAAAAGCCTGTCAGTAAAACTAGTCCAACTATTTTTGATACCCCAATAAGTACTAGTAGGTTTGAAAATACATCTAACCTCTTGCAGTTTTATCACTGCATATATATCTATCCAAGTATATGTGTTAGTACTTTTGACACTCATGTTTTTTATTCATAGACATATCCTTTGGGAATTTCTTCTTTCTATAAAAGTGGAAGCTCAGATATTCTTGAGTTAACTATCATAAATATTTAACAGAGAATTGGAAGCGCTTATAAAAAACAGATTATTGGTCTTTCAAAAAATTGTTTTGGAGTATTTCTAGATTTGAAAAATTTAGGCAATGTTGTATACACAGAACATGTATAATTCAGTGAAAGTAACACAGCTGAGCCGTGAGATTTTCTTTATTTAAAAAGTAAAATTGTCAGTAGAAAAGAGTCACATAAACATAAGAAATATTGGAATACAGATTGCCAAATAGAAATTATAAGCTATATTTATTACAAATAACAGAAAATGATTCTGAAAATTGAGCAATTTCTAGAAAAGAAAATTTCAATCTGAGAACAGATTACAGTCTGCTTGATATGTGAGTATTGCATATATCTAATTATTCAATATTGCAGCATCAAAAAATCTAAATTTTCTAAAACTCTTAAATTACTTTTGTTTCTTTGGAGTCATATGCTTTAAGTAATTTTTAAATATGATATTGAATTTAAGTATCTTAAACATAATTAAAAATGACCTTCCTAATTATCAGGCAAGTTAAGTCAATTCAAGGTTACTACTTACATATGAAGCAGGACTTATGAGGAATTACACACTGTCACATGTCATAGGTTAAGAAATTGGCTTGCATGGGGAAGGTAAAAACCTCAAAGCCAGTTCAACAAGTAAAAGATTCCCAATTTTCCCATTACCTGCATAAAGAATGTCTGAGTTCAGGGCATTTTTGTTGGGCAGTAAGTGTATGTTCATGATTTAGTAGATCAACCATCTTTCATATCACTACCTTCATATATTCTAATAGTGCAAGTGTGGGAGTTACTTTATCTATAAAACTTTTGAGCAGTTGATCCAGTACCAGTTATTCTGGATTTGAATACCAGCAAATCATAGGAGTTGTGAGGTATCACATGTTGCCCAGATCCTGTAAGTCTTGGTGAACATGGGACATTGTAGACATCCTACCAGGATGTCCAAGCCACAGGAAACATGGGAAACAGAAGTTATGTGCATGCCTTCTTACTGTGAAACAGAAAGGCATGTTCCACACAATTAATATTATCCAGACAACCCAGATTGAGAATACAGAGTAATTTTTGGATCACCTGGTTTTTGCACACATTAACATCACTGTTAATGGTGATGTATCTAAAAGATAGCATTTTTATTTGAAAACATCCTGGGTACTGTTATATGTAATAAATCATATTAAACCTAGTAGTATCTGTCAGCATTTTATTATTGTTATGAATTTTGGGATCAGGAATTTGGAAATATAGAGTAATCTGTCTCTGCTCTATGATGTGATTCAGCAGTGTGGAACTTGAGTCATCCAGGGGCCTCTTCCATCACGTTTGAAAATTGATGTGTGCTGGCAGCTGAGGTCTCAGATAAACTCTGAATCCTAACAACCACACCTAGACATTTCATGTGGCCTTTCTGCATGGGCTATTTTAAGTTTCCTCACAGAACAGTTGCTATATTCAAAAAATAAGTAACCCAGAAAAAAAGAGGTAGAACTTCATGACATTTTTATGACACAATCTCAGAATTCAGAAACATCACTTGACATTTTATATTGACCAAAAGAATTAGAAAGGCCTACCAAGTTCAAGAAAGGGTCAAGGGGATCTTCTTGATGGGAAAGTGGCAAGGTTCCGGAAGAGCTATGGAACAGGAGATACTGTTTTGGTATCACTGGGAAATATAATATGCAACAGAGACTTAGGGGAATTTACAATTTACAATTATACTCAAATTACTGTAAGCACATTTAAATTTATGAGCTCTATTTCCCATTTTTAATAAAATTTAATTTATTTGTGCCTGGAAAACCTATTAGCACATAAGTAAGAGAGACTCAAAAGAGAAATTAAGATATCGTTTCGGAAAAGCAAAAGTGAATGAAAATTTTAAAAGTGTTAACCATGCTATATTCACCTATCAATTGACTTAACATTGAAATTAACCTAGAACAGATATTAACCCTGAGCTAAAAAGGTAAAAGAACTCCCTTACCTTCCCTTTTTGTTTTTATTTATTTATTTATTTATTTTTGTATTTTGGGGGTTCTGAAGGGACCAAGGTGATTAGAAATTTTGTTATAGGAGGCAACTACAGAAAGTTTGTTCTAGATAATGATAAAGTGGCAAATAAATGCATATGTAATGAAATATGTTCTCTAAAGTTTCTTACATATGGCTAAGCTCAAATTAATAGGGTACAAGGACAGATAGGGATTGATTATATTTGTCCAGATCACAGAATTTAGTGCATGATGGTAGAAAAACAAGAACTTTTAATAATACTTAAACATTGTATATAAACATTGAATATTATACTAACTGAATTTAATGACAGGCCACTGTAGATTGTAGTCATGCAATAAAGGTTTTGGTTAGCTTTCTAAACAGTGTTATTTACATTTTTAATCAAAAGAAATCCTGGGACTTGTCAGGTGCTTTTAGTCAATAATTCAGTTCCACTTGGCAGATTCTTGGTATTTAAGATTGAAGAGAATTATCGAGGATTGAGTTAAAAATGGCCCACTGGATCTAAAGAGGAGATGCAAAAAGAAAAAAAAAATGGTGATCTTAAAAAGCTGCTAAATTTACTTTAAAATAATTGGTACACTTTATTCTCTGGTTCTTTAAAATTCCTTTAGCATAAATGTGATAATGCATAACCTCTCTAATCCATATATATTTTAAAACCTAAACTTATGCTACTAGATGCAAGCTAGTTCTCAGCTTTTAATTTCCTTTAGTTATGGCAGGGTTTGCTCACATTTTGGGTAGACAGTTGACTCTGCTCACCAGTATGAATTGTGTATGGCTCATATTCATTGTAATTAATTTGTCAGTTGATTAAGATAGATTTGTGACTCTACTGCTTTTGTTAAATATTTTTTATATCACTATATCTAATTATGGATTTTTTTATGATGAAGATATATTTTATTTATAAAGTGTTCTGTACTCTGACCCAAATTTAGCCAATTGGTTATTTTGTTTTGCATCAAAATATCCTTTAGAACCAAGTAAGAAGTTAAGGTTACACTCTAAAGCTGTGTACCATTTCATATGAAAAAAGGACTCTTTCATTTAGCAAAATTCTCATATTTTGTATTCCCACAAGGACTTTCAAAGTATACACATGAGTCTCACAAGACACAAGGTTTTAGAAATGAAAAGCCATTAGAAGCCACATTGTTCAGAAATGTGGAGTTTAGTGCCTTCTTTCACATTCCTAGTTACCTATCTATTAGTAGAATGCAAGAACCTATGTAACAAGGGCAGCACTGGCCAATAAGAGCATGTCTGTTTGAATTTTGTAAGCATTGATTTTTTTTCCCTATGTCTAAATAAAACCTTTTGCTACATCACATTCCTAATCCATTAATGTATTGACATATGTTTAAATTACATGACATTTCTCACCCTAATTTCTATAAACTGTATCACTGATGTCTCACTTCTCCTCCATTTCTAGTGGCGCATCTGGGTTAAATTCACATGGAGGGCTGCTGTACTGATTCTGCCTGAAAAGATGTCAGCACTAACAAAATGGTAGCTGTCATTGTTTCCACAGTAGACTGTCATGCAAAGTTCATATTGCTTTCCAGTTCTCCACCCACAAAAAGAAAATACTATTAATTTCTACTTTTATGAGTCCTCCCCAGATTACCCTCATATCTTTATGTGTATTTATATTCTTTCACTGTGAATACTTTTTACATTGTTACCTAATATTTCCTCTCTAGTGTATAATTTGTATATATTTTATAGAATATAATTTATTTCTTTAGACTAAAAATGATCGGTCAAATAATTGACTGCATTATCCATCTATTTTAGTTAGGGTGATCAAAAATTTTGAGTCAAAATTTTATTTCTCTCTCATCAAGTGTTAAATCTCCATCCTTGCTAATGGTGTTCTCACACTACTTAATTTCCTCCAAAGTTACATAAATAGATCTCCCATAAACCTCTTGGATTCCACTTATTGCTCCACCATCAACATGCACTATCTTAGTGAATTGTAGCTGGGCAGTAGGGGAAATATTTCAAAGAAGATTCAAAATGAAGACAATGCCATTCTCACTTCACAGGTGCAACCTTTTGTCTCATAATTATTTTGTATAATATCCACAAAAATAAAGATTACTGTTAACCGTATTCTACAAAAGAAAAAATGGACAATCTTATTTATTTAAAAGTGTGTATTTCAAAATATATATTGATTTTCAGGCATTCCTTCCCTCCTATAATATATATTAATCTGTACAATATATTGTGTCACATGTATTGCTTTCAATCTAAGATCTCTTATTTAACTAAATCTTTATGTCAAGACAGTAAGTGTGAATGAGTGCTTCTCTATTTTCTTTTAATTTAATAGCCAGTTTTCATAATCTTTGCCAATATGAGAGTTTAACTGGGTTAAATTCCAATACAAGTAATTAAGAGACATCACTTTGGAATTAATTAAAAGATAAGTCATGATAATTCTGAAACCAAACTACTAAAGTCTATAGCTTGATAAAAGTCTCTAGTTTTATAGTTAGAAAGGTGCTAATTATTTGAAGATGTAACAGCACTAGATCTTGTCAAATTCCTCAATAGTTACAAAATCTTATAAATAACAAGGTAATAAAATCCTTTAACTTTAGCATAAATATGTGCTCTAAAAAAAATATAGCAAGACCCACATTGGAGATTTAGAACTGATGAGTTAGTGTAATGCCAAATGCACATAAAGATAGGTTCTGTAAATTTCCCATGAGAGATGATTCATTACTTTGAGGACGTCTATCAGACAGATGTTATATTGAGTTATTCCTCTAGTTCCTCTCATTTATCCTTCACTTGCCAGTGTATGTGAGAAATACAGTTTTGTGGGCTGATGTTTCTTCCTAATGTTCGTCTTTTGTTCTCAGCTCCTGGGGCTTTGAACATGCTTGTGTCTATTTTTGCAAGGAAATGATGGCATAATTAATTTTTGAATAGTAATGTTCTCTGAGTAATTATTCAGTAAATAATCATCTAGCAGTATTCAAAACTGCATATATTTGCAAATGAAACAGTTATACTTTGAAATCTTGTCTGAGGCACATCAACACATTAAGAGTAAATTGTATAAGTCTAAATTTGTTTACAATTTTGGTTTTTATTTTATTGTATTAAGGATATTTATCATGTTCATTAGATCGTCTGTGCCTCACCCAGAACCAAGACAGAAGGCAGCAGACCATTGAAATTTATGTATTTATTGAATATAATTTTAACAGAGGGTTAGTGGTCTCTGATACCACTAAACATAAGTTTACATCATAAATTCAACACTTGCTAAAGTACAAATCTTATTGAAATACTAATTATGGCATATTTTAGAAAGAACAGGTTGGAAATCAGACCAGTATTGAGCTAGGTAAAATTATAGAATAAAAATCAAACTGTCAGTCAGGGCATCTCTTTCCTAGGAGTAACTGAAGCTAATTTCTGAATCTTGAATGTTCCATATTCTCCCTTAGTCTTGAGGCTCTTGGTACAACTTACCTCCATGAATCTTTCCCATTCTATGATTTGACTTTAGTAGGAAACTATTTGTTCGTATAATTCATCCTGGGTTTTTTTGTTTGTTTTATAAATGCCAAAGCCATTAGAAAAACTATACTGAATTGTGTACTGAACTGCACATTAATTATATGAGCAGATCTCTGTCAGAATGCAATGGGTTTAAGAACTAGATATTTCTCATCAATGAGCCTGCCACTGAAAAAACATGGACTTTGGAGTAGGAAAATGTGTGTTTAAACCATACCTCTGAGGCTTGTCTGTCACTGAGTGATGTTGAACATATATATTTCATCTCTAAAATAGTGAAAAGAAATAATAAATTTTAGAGGTATTGGGAAGAATAGCAGTTAGCAGTGATATATATGAAATGAATATCATAATGCCTGCCATAACAGAATTCATAATACTATAAATCATTACCAAAACTAATAATCTGGGGTGAATGTCTAGAGGGGCCTTGAAGGTTGAACCCTAATAAAAACTAAATCTGCCATGAGACTACTGGAATTGATGAACAAATTCAGCAATGTCTCGGGTTACAAAATTGATGTACACAAATCAGTAGCATTCCTATATGCCAACAACAGTCAAACTGAGAACCAAATCAAAGACTTAATACCTTTCACAATAGCAACAAAGAAAATAAAATACCTAGGAATATATTTAACTAAGGAGGTGAAAGACCTCTACAGGGAGAATTATAAAACACTGAGGAAGAAAATAGCAGAGTATTTAAACATGTGGAAAAACATACCATGCTCATGGATCAGCAGAATCAACATTATTAAAATGCCTATGCTACCCAAAGTGATCTACAGATTCAATGCAATCTCTATTAAAATACCAACATCATTTTTCACAGATCTAGAGAATATAATGTTACACTTCATATGCAACCAGAGAGGACCATGTATGGAAAAAGCAATCTTAAGCAAAAAGAAAAAATTGGGAGGCATCAATTTACCAGATTTCAAGCTATACTACAAGGTTATAGTAACTAAAATAGCATGGTATTGGCACAAGAACAGAGACATAGACCAATAGAACAGAACTGAGACACCAGATATAAACCCATCCTCATATAGCCATCTGATCTTTGACAAAGCAGACAAAAACACACACTGAGGAAAAGAATTCTTATTCAATAAATGGTGCTGGGAAAATCAGATAGTCACCTGTAGAAGACTGAAACAGGATCCATACCTCTCACCTCTAACAAAAATAAACTCATTGTAGATAACAGACTTAAATCTAAGGCATGAAATTATAAGAATTCTAGAAGAGAATGTTGGGAAAAACTCTTTTAGACATCAGCCTAGGGAAATAATTTATTAAGAAGACCCCAAAGACAATGGCAGCACCAACAAAAATCAATAAATGGAACTTGATCAGATTAAAAAGCTTCTGCACAGCCAAGGAAACTATTACAAGAGCAAACAGACAACCTACAGAATGGGAGAAAATATTCACATGCTACACATCTGATAAAGGGCTGATAACTAGAATCTATATAGAACTCAGGAAAATCAGCAAGAAAAAAAACAAACAATCCCATTAAAAAGTGGGTAAAGGATATGAACAGAAACTTTTCAAATAAAGAAAGACTAATGGCCAAAAAACATGTGAAAAAATACTCAACATCTCTATTCATCAGAGAAATGCAAATTAAAACCACAATGAGATATCACTTAACTTCAGAGAGAATGGCTTTTATCAAAAAGTCCTAAAACAATAAATGTTGAAGTGGATGCAGAGAGATAGGAACACTCATACACTGTTGGTGGGACTGCAAACTAGTACAACCTCTGTGGAAAGTAATATGGATATACCTCAAAGAGCTAAAAGTAGAACTGCCATTTCATCCAGCAATCCCATTACTGGGCATCTACCCAAAGAAAAAAAAGACATTCTATAAAAAAGACATCTGGAATGTTTATAGCAGCACAATTCACAATTGCAAAGATGTGGAAACAACCCAAGTGCCGATCAATACATGAATGGATTGATAAAATGTGGTACATGTACACCATGAAGTTCTACTCAGCCACAAAATACAATGGTGATATAGCACCTCTTGTATTATCCTGGATAGAGCTAGAGCCCATTCTACTAAGTGCGTATCACAAGAATGGAAAAACAAGCACTACATGTACTCACCATCAAATTGGTATTAATTGATAAACACTTATGCACATGTGTAGTAGGATGTGCATATTCATCAAGTATTGGGCAGGTGGGAGTAGGAAGGAGGGGATGGGTATATTCACACCTAATGGGTGTGGTGTGCACCATCTGAGGTACAGACATGCTTAAAGCTCTAATTTGGGTGGGGCAAGGGCAATATATGTAACCTAAACTTTGTACCCCCATAATATGCTGAAATAAAAAAAGACAAAAATTAAAACTTCAAAATAAATAAAGAGGTTTATAGCAAGTGGATAATATTGACTGTATAGTCCTACCTGCCTGAAAAAATAAACCATGACAGAAGAGAGTGATAAATGTTTGAGGTGTTGGATAACCAAATTCCCCTGATTTGATCTTTACATATTGTATGACCATATCAAATTATCACATGTGCCCCATAAATACATACAATTATTATCTATCAATAAGAAAATTAAGTAAATAAATAAATAAAACCAAGATACTATATGAATGAACACATACACATACAAAATGAAGATCTCTAATTAATGGTGTTAGCTTTCAATTTAAGAAACTAGAAAGTGCAGGCAAAGAAGCCCACAGAAAGCGAAAAAAATAAAAAAAAAAACTATAAGATAATGGCATGAGACTATAAAATAGAGAATAGAAAAATCATAGAGAAAATCAATGAAGTAAAAGCTAGTTCTTTTAGAGATCAATAGTATTGATTGACCTGTAGCCAAACTCATAAATTTAAAATGAAGGAATATACAAATTACCTTATTCAGGAATGAGAAAGGTCATGTCACTACAGATTCTGTAAGTATTAAATAGGTAAAGGGATATTATGAACAACATAGTACCAATAAATGTGAAAATTTGGATAAAAAGACACAATTTTTGAAAAATATAAAGCATACACGAATAGTACTAAATCTACTAAGTAAATGGAATTTCTATTTAAAACCCATGTCACAAAGAAAACTCATTGGCCAAATGGCTTCACAAAGCATTTATTCAAATATGTAGGCTTCACAAAGCATTTATTCAAATATGTAAGGAAGAAACAATAATTCTACAAAAGTCTTTCAGAAACCTGAAGAGGTTATACATCCCAACTCATGCTAGGAGCCTAGCCTTACCTTTATGCCAAAACTAGGCAAAGACCTTACGAGAGAATAAATATTCTTCATGAACTAATATTTCTCATAAACATACATACAAGAACTCTAAACAAAACTTTAGCACATCAACCCCACCCAGGAACACATAAAAATGATAATAAATATATCATGACTAACTGGACTTTATCCAATATGTATAAAATTATTTTAACATTTAAAAATCAATCAATATATTTTACCATGATAAAACATTTTAAAAAGAAAAACATGATCATTTTAATGGCTACAGAAAAACATTTGATAATATCTAACATTCATTTCTGATAATCTAAGCAAAATAGGAATAGAAGGGAATTTGCTTAATCTGATAAATAATATCTACAAAAAATCTACAGTTTGCCTAGTATTCAGTAGTGAACTACTCAATCGTTTTCCCTTAAGATCAGAAATTGAAAAAGAATGTCTGTTTCTAGCACCCCTATTAACAATACCCGCTATTAGACTTTTTGGTTGGTGCAATTGGGTTAAAAAAAAAAAAAAAGAAGAAGAAATGACAAGCCAATCAGAAAAGAAAAATTTTTTATTTACTGAGAGCATGATCATCTACATAGGAAATCCAATGAAATTAACAAAATTTACTAGAGCTAATACATGACTTTTGCAAGGTTCCAGAAAACAAGATCAATATACACAGATTAATTGTATTTCCGTGTATTAGACACAAATATTTGAAAATTGAAGTATAAAAATAATAACATTTATAATAGTGTTAAAATACATAAAACACAATTCATAGGAATATAGCTTTCAAAATTATGAAAGACTTTCTCTTTCAGTGAACACTACAACATATTACTACAAGAAATTAAAGAAGACCTAAATAAATTGGAAAGTGTATTATGTTAATAGATTAAAACATTCAGGAGTGTTTAGATTTTAATTTTCCCCTTATTGTTCTATAGATTCAGTGCAATCCCAATCAAAATCCCCATGAGTTTTTTTTATGGAAATTGAAAAGCTGCTTCTAAAGTTTGTATGAAAATACAAATGACACAAAACTTTGTGAACAGCTTTGACAAAGAAGAACTAGTATATGATTGAATAGTGCATGATTTTAAGACATTATAAAGCTGAAATATTTAAAACTGTTTACTTCAGTCTTAAATATTACAAATTGATCAGTGAAATAGAACACAGATTTTATAAGTAGACAATATAAATACAGATAACTGATTTTTGACAAATAATTAAATGGAATTTAAGTATCACTAGCAGAAAATAGATAATCTTTTCATCAAACAGCTGGAACTTTCAAATATCCTTATGTAATAAAATTTACTTTGATCTATACTTAGCCTAACATCCGATACAAATTTAACTTAAATGCGTCATAGACCTACATGTAAAGCTAAAACTGTAAAATGTCTATAAGACAACTCTGGAGAAAATGTTTTCACTTTTAGTTAGACCATGATTTCTAGAAATGACACCAAAAGTACGATTTAAAAAGATACAATATCATCATTGGATTTCATCAAAATTAAGAATTTCTGATGTTAGTAAAAAACAAAGCTACAAATTTAACAAAAATGTTTCCAAATCTTCCAAAACCTAACATTGAGAAACTAAAAAATGAAATAAAAATGAACAAAATATTTAAAGAGATAATTACCAAATAAAACATATAGAAGGAAAATAAACAAAAATGTGTCAATATCATTAGTCCTTAAGTACATAATAAATCAAAATTAAAACGAAATACTACTTCATATTTGCTAGAATGATTAAAATTAAAAAAGATTTACCATGTTAATATTAATTAACATGTAAGAATTGAAACTCTCATATACTTCTGGTGAGAACGGGAATAAAAAATGGTACAACCATTTTGAAAATGGTTTGATATGTTCTTAAGAATCTAAACATGCATGTACTATATAAAACAGCCATTCTACTCTTAGGTATTTATCCAAGGAAAATGAATGCCTACATGCATGCAAAGACATAAATAAATGTTCATTTCTACTTATTTTGTAATAGCAAACAACTGGAAATAATCCAAATGTCTGTCAACAGACCTGAGGATAAACAAACTATAGTATGCAATGGAATACTGTTTAGCAATAAAAATTCTATATGATTCCATTTACATAAAATTAAAGGAAATATTAGCAGAAGTGTAATGGCAGAAAGCAGTTCACTGGTTACCTGGAGAGAGGGGCAAGTGGGCCAGGGAAGTGTGGGGGGGAACTTTTTGGTGACAGTTTCATAAGTGTATACATATGCCAAAACATTTCATTTCAAAATGTAAAGAAACACCATGTGTTTTATTATTCATTAAGATATGTTTTTATATGAGGGATGAATGCAATGATATGTTCAGTCAGAAATAACTCTTAAACATCAAATATCAAGTTATTAATAAATCAAAATATTTTTCCTTTGAGCTGATTTCTCAAAAGCACTATATTGAAGATTCAAAGGCTTAAATAGTAAAGTACACAAAAAGTCAACAAATCACACAATAAATTCATCACAAAACTGTTACAGAACAAATGTAACACAGTTTCTGAATCTGAAAAGGTATATATCGTGCATCATCCTCTACAAACAGAAAATCTCCTGTTGAATAAAGTGTTTTAAGTTCAGACAAATGTTTTTGGTTTTTATTTATTATTATTTTTTAATTTTTATCACGGGCACATAATAGTTACATGTATTTTTTAAGATACCAGAAATTTTGTGTTCTATAAAGAATGGTATAAATGATACATAATGTAAAAAGCTGCCACTTTAATCTGAAATATTCAATAAAACATAGAAAATGGATCAAAATAATAAAGATTGTATGTCATTAAAAATAAACTTACAGTAGATTGCATTTGATTTTCCTTACATAGTAGTGCTTAAGAAAATTTAATTATGGGTATTGATACGTCATAGTGTTTCTAAAAATCTGAAGAAATTTTAACATGTGTAAAAATAATGACACAGATTTAGTTGCCTAATTTCACTTGAAATGTATGACATGATTTTTCCTTGATAAATACATCCTGAGTTAAAAGACATCCACGTGCAATAAACAAAAACATTATAGTCCTGTCTTTACTTTGTTATTTTGGGATTTATAGAGTAGCAGAGGGAGACCCTGTTACAGTAACTGGCACACAATCTAACTTGTGCTCAAATTAAAGTAGATATTGTTACTCTTGCCCACACCTAACCATGCACAAGCAATTTAGTTAGGCATTAGTAGTTAGGAAGTGCTTGGGTCTGAACAACATTGCATTATTTTTAAAGGAAACAAAAGCATTTTCAGGGATAGTCCCGAAAGTAAGTCAATGGAGTATTAGACACAGTTTGGCAAGTGGTCAGAAGATGAATATTGAAAGGTGAATCCCCAGAGCTCAGTACTTTAATAACCTGCTAAATAACAATGAAAATGGGAAATAATAGACAAGAGCACTAACTTGAAAGTCAATGGCATTATAATCATGGCACTATTATAATGGAGATAATATTATGAAGGAAGAGCATTACTCACATTTACTGTGATGAAAAATACTGTGGTTAATTCCAAACCTATCAACACCCCAAATAAGTGACAGTTTACTTTCTCTATTTAGCTCATCAGACTCTTAACAAATTATTTTCTCCTTATGTATGTTTATGTTTGTATAAAGGAAACCTGGGAAACTTTTAACCTCAGTGATGCCACTTGCCCAGGCACATCCTGAAACCATTTAGTTAGGAGTCCAGGAAATAATATTAGTTTTGCTTTGGGAAAACAAAACGAAGACAAATTCCAGTTTTTACTCAGAATAGTTTTGGTGCCAACCTGTTCATTTCTCTTCCAAAGATACCCTGGGATTAAACAAATTATGCTAGTCACATATTCCAAAATTATTTTAAAACATTGTAGGACGTACATTTACAGACAGTAAAGACCACAGTAAATTAAAGGAAATAAAACCAATATTTTAAAATACCGGAAGCTATCTTGGTTGGTTTTGTTTATTGTTTATTTCTTCTTATCATTTCAGAGTGTACTTTCAATGTATTGTGAATATACCATTTTGGCTGCAGAGTGATTTATGCTCTACCAAGAAGTTATTATTTTTCAAACAAAAAAAGAAAAACATTATCACTTTGGAGGTTTAGTCTCATGTCTACCTACACCCTAAGTCATATTTAACTTATTATACCCTACGTCATATTCCACTTATTGTATCTCATCTCTGGCTGAGCAGAGCAGGCCATACTTTTAAAAAAGGAGGAGTGTTGGTTTGAACAGATGGCTTCCTGTCCTCCCTGATTCAAGGGTCACCATGGCAACAAAGAAAGAGGGGGTGTTGCTTAGCAACTGAAAACATTAATGAAGAGATTTCCAAACTGTATTTAGAAAAAAAAAAAATGCTTGGAAGAACTTCAGGACTTGGCATAAATGTACCCTCAAATTCATTTATGAAACATGCTGAGTCCATAATCACAAATATGGAAGGCATAATGCTTTATAAGGGAAAAATATCAAATAAGTGGCTTACTGGACATTTTTTCTAAAAATAATATTTTTGCATTAATAACAGCATTTATTGACAAAATATGACAGAATAATAAAACCGTTATATTTTTTCTTGAGACGTAATATTACAAAAAACTAGATTTATTACAAAATTTGTTACTATCATATACTGTAATACAAACCAACATATTAGGTAGGACCAGGAGTTTATGGAATTGTTCTCTCTACCATGTTTTCTAATACACATGATGCAGCTACTCAAAACACTTCAAGAGGTTCTCTCTCAAGCAAGGGTAGAACTGAAGTTACAAATTATTAATGTCTATATATTGACTAAAAATATCTTTTCCTACTGAAAATGTTCTCTTATTAGTATTTCCCTATGTATTATGTTTTAAAGTTAATCTTGAAAAAATGGTTCATGCAAGATCTTTTTTTTTATTTATTGATAAAATAGAACCAAATGGGATCTCCAAGATAGGTGTGTAGCTATTATCTTTTTGTCATATGTGCTCCCATATCTAAATATAAATTTCATTGAATAGTCCATGTCAGATTTGACACAAAATGCATATATGCATTATATTATTTAATATACGAGGGCTGTCCAGAAAGTATCCAGTCATAATTTTCATAATTTTTCATATGATATGGCTGGATACTTTCTGGACAGTCCTTGTATGTTTCTTTCATGTGGTTCTCAATGTGTTAACACTAGTTTTATAATGATTATATCATAATCATCATATCATAAACATTATTCTTCGATGATTTATATGTACCTATACAGTACCACCATTTTGCTAAGCACTATGGCAAATTGCAAATATATTATATTGCTAATCTTTACAAAATATCTGCAAGTAGTTAGCATCTCCAATTAAAGATGACGTGATGGAGACTAGGGAAGTTTAATCAACCTGAATGACATTGCAGCATACTACTCATAATCATATTCTCTAAACCTGAATTACATGAATTCAAAACTCACTTCCATTCAGTCCTAAGAAAATTATTAAACTACTCTGCCTCTCAGTTTCACTTTAAAATATACATGTAACTATTTACTCTTTGAGACTCTTAGGGCTTAATATACACAAAGCAAAAATAAATGGATTATGAGAAATGAAGGAATTAATATACATGAAGGTCTCAATAATGCTGGTACATGCATTGATGTGTGCTATTTTTGTTGCTTTTTATGTTGCTATAATTTCTTTGCATTATTATTGTGTAAACTATCCATATAATAAGGAGCTCTTCTGGGACTTAAATGCAGTTTCTGATTAGCACTAAAAACTATTGATTTTATAAAAGTAACTTGATATATGTTACATTAGTTTACCAAAGGAATAGGAAATACTTAGCTTTAAAACAATTTTAAAGTTTCATTAGTTTAAATTTTTCTTCTTATGTATAAGAAAGTAATACCCAGAGAGATTAAATGATTCATCCAAAGTAAAGAAGATCAGAATCTTTCTTGTTAGCTCATTTTATTTATTTAGCATTTAATATGTTACAGGCATTAGGCTATGCATTACAACCCTGTGATCCCTTCTTCTGCATGCACAAAAATGTATTAGGTAGAAATGATTAATTCTCTACAAATTACCCTATTTGCACATCCAAGAAAGTAGCAGAAGCCAGATTCACATCTGTGTTAGATCTCTGTTGCTGCATAACTAAATATTGGTCAAAGGATACAAAATTTTAGTTCGACAGGAGGAATAACTTCAAGAAATATATTGTACATTATGGTGACAATAGTTGGCAGTATATTATATGCTTGAAAATTACTAAGGGAGTAGATTTTAAGTGTTCTTTCCACATACACCAAAAGTTAAATAAATACATGAGGCAACACATACGTTAATTAACTTGATATAGCCATTCCTCAAGGTGTACATATACTGTATCAAAACTTTATGTTGTATACCATTAATATATACATTTTTAATTTGTCAATTAAATAAATTAAAAACAACTTAAAAAAACAGAATGAGAACAATACCCATTTACTATCTAACAATAAGGCCAGCACTAGCTTGACTGAGTTTAAATTTTCTTAGAACCTCACAGGCTGAAATCAAAGTGTTGGCAGGACAGATGCTTGCATTGAAGCCTCTGGAGAAGAATCTGCTTCCAAGCTCATTTAGGTTGTTAGCAGAGCTAGTTCTTGGTGCCTATAGGTTGAAGTATCCTTTTCTTTGTCAAGTATCCCTCAGAGGCCATTGTCCGCTCCCAGTGGCTTCCTCTATTCACTTTCACCTCCTAGTCCTCTGCAACTTCAGTCAGCAATGATACATTGAGTACTTCTCACATCTACAAACTCTGACTTCCTTTCAGCCAAAGGAAACACTTTCCTTTAAAGGGCTCATGTTATCAGATTACACTCACCCCAAAATTTGCATATTTTAAGATTGACTAAAAATGTTTATTACATATGCAAATTCACTTTTGCCGTGTAAAGTAACAATCATGGAGTGCCATCTCCTCATATCCATAAGTTTTACTTGCACTTAAAGGAGAGCAGACTGTACAATGGGGTAGTCATTGGGGGTTATTCTTAGAATTTTACCTACCATAGTAACCAAGGCTATGATACCAGAGAACATTCTCCTAAACACTATATAATAACATGGAACAGTATCTGTCTAAATAAAGGGATCTTAATATCTGTCTAAATAAACATTGGCTGAACAGGCATTAGAAGAATCTATTTAGTGTATTTCTTATACAACTAGATTAATTACTGCTACCTTCACAGGTTTGTTTTGTTCTAAATATATTCTCGTTTATTGTTTGAGAATGCTATGAAGATATTCATGTTGGTGGGATTTTTTGCTCTAGATTTATAATACAGACAAATAATTGGAAATAGTAAGATTAATCTCACAGACTTCTTTTTTCTGAGTTGTACAAAATTTATTATATCATAAAATCAATGTATGATTATATACTGTGTTAGACATAAACAATGAATGCACTTTATTGTTCCTCAATTTCATCAGCTCAGTAAGATATTTGTATAATTATGGGATATTAATTTTCATCCTTTCTTGTTTCAAATAAATATCATATCTTGTATTATCATGTCTTTCAAATTATCAGAATAAGTGTCTGATAAAATAATATTAAAATGTAAATTCTAAAATGAGTAACACCAATTGAAGTTGAGTAAGAAATTCATCATTTACACTAGTGTATGTTACCAGCCCATGAAACAGTGCATGTAGTACATTTCTCAAAAAAAAAGTTTTGATTAAAAATTGAATAAATAAATAAATGTGGACTTATTTTATAAAATAATAGATAAATTAATCCAAATGTTCATCCAAAGGTTGAGGTGCAAGTTCATATAAATTTTCAGAATAAGCTATCATGTCAGTTTAAAACATCATCTTCAGGACATTTTTTACCACTAAGATCTGCAACCTAATTATTATAACATAGACTATTATTTATTTCTTCCACTCAGTTTGATAATCTTTTGTTTTACTATTTTGTCATTATTGTAAAAAAAAATCTAGTTTGGTTAAGCTGTATTGTCTATAAAATATCACCCATATTATTATGTATCTGTGAAATAATCAGAGATAAATAAAGGTCATGTGTAGTGAGAATCAACACTTAGTTTTTTTGTATTTATCTTGTTTGAAGTAGTAATCCTATATTTTATTATTGCTTAAAAAATTTTGCTCTGTAGAATACCATGGAGCAAATGTGACACACCTTAAAGTAAATCAGATGCATGGTTTCAAAATATCTTTTTCCTGTTTTTTATGCTGTCTTCTCACTTGATTTGTTGTTTCATTTGCAGTCCAGAAACTATTTGGTTTACCATGATTCCATTTCTCTATTCTTGTTTCTTATGTTTTTGGGTCATATCCAAAAAAATCATTGTCTGATAAGAGGTTAATATTAAAAATATGAAAGTATCTTGAACAACACATTAACAAGAAAAAAATAGCCAGATTTAAAAAAAAAAAAAATAGGCAAAGGACCTGAATAGACAATTCTGCAAAGAAGATATACAAATCACTAACAAACAGGTATATGCAAAAAGTTCAACATCACTAATTAGAAAAATGCCAAAATCCCAATAGGATATCATCTCATACCTGTTAGAAAGTCTATTATAAAAAAGTACCTAGAATTGAGCAGGATGGGAACAAAAGAGAACTCTTTCACAATGTTGTTGGAAACTGCCTTCTTTCCATCATTTACTCACTCCACAAATACAAACTCAACCTAAAGCATGACAGTTAACCATGGTGGTTACTGAGAAAGAAGAAAACAAATAAAACTCAAATGTTCTCAATAATGTCAGCCTGCTAACAATACTTATTAATCCCATATCAACCACTTCCTTTATAAAAAGGTCATATATTTCTTATTTAAAATGATTTTCACAATGTGGTAGGTACACTTGTTTTTGTAATAAAGATGAAAGAGTGAACTCAGTGAGCCTGTTTTCTAAAGGTAACCAAGATAATACTGAATGCAAGCGTCCATGCTTGCTATGGTTTGAACGCGCTCCCCTCCAAAACTCAGGTGTTGCCAATGCAATGGTATTAAGAGGTGGGGCCTTTAACAGGTGATGAGGCTATTAGGGCTGCTTTATCATTAATGGGATTAAGGACCTAATAGTAAAGGCTTCTCAAAGCATTTAGCTAGCTTGATGGTTTGCTCTTTTGCTCTTCTGCAATGTGAGGATGTAGCAAGAAGGTCCTCACCAGATGCTGGGGACTTGATCTTGGACTTCCTAGCCTTCCTAACAGTGAGAGATAAATTTCTGGGTTTTTTTCTTTTAATAAATTACCCAGTCTCAGGTATTCTGTCATAGCGGCACAAAATAGACTAAGAAAAAAAAAAACCGTTTCGTACATACATGTTTTGAATAGAATTGGGATTGATTCGTGTTTCTTAAAGGTATGTAACTAGTTTTCTCACTTTGCTATTTTGGTAAATTATCAGATAATATACAGCACATAGTTGCTATTAGAGTGAGAATAACAATTGACACCTATTTATGCCACACAATTTTAAAGTATCATATTCCTGCATGTCTTCCAGTAGTAGTTTTATTACACTTGTAAAATTACTAGCCAGAAATTGAAGTGCAGAAATGATGACATCAAGAATAAGATATCCCAGGGAGAGAATTAATGTCAAAATAATTACATGGTTCACAGTCAAGGCTGTATGATTGTTAGCAACTCTAGAGAAGCTAATTAAGTAAGTCAAAAAGTGTGTTTAAGCCAGTTAAGTTGGAGTGTTTCTATGGCTTCTGAACAAATAGGTAACACCTAATAGCTGAGAATGTACTCATTAATCAAAGGAACTGAAAATTATATCACACTGATTAAAACCACATGTAGTAAAAACGCCTATTTAGTCTTCTTTTTAAATGAGATCTTAGCAAATGCTGGACTGCTACAAACTTTAATTCACTCCTACAGTCAGACAAGGTTTTCATTTTATTATTCTCTCACAATTATTTTTATAATTACCTAATTTGAAGTAATTTCTCAGTCCTTTTCTTTTATCAATACTCATGACAAAATTACACTTCTTTAAAACACAGACCAAACTTCCTATCTAAAGCCTAAATACAAGAAAAATAGGATGCATAGTGGGTTACCAAATTTAATATAGACCTAACATGTAACATTTACTTACCACTAGATCACACTAGTTATGTTTAAATTAATTTTTCCTTAAATATTCCAATTATTTTATTTAGAAAAGAAAAATGAAATAACAATAACAAGAAACCTGAAAAGCTCTTTCTATACCAATATAGCAGAATCATATGCATTGGAAGGAACAGGCAGAATTTGCAAGGTAAAAAGGGAGATGGTGGGTGTCATAAACATACTGACAGCGCCCGGTTAAAAAACTGCTATTCATTGTGACCCACTGATCTTACTTCTTTCCCTGGCTGTTTTCATGATTGTGGTTCATTTAAAAATGCACCACTGCAAAGATTTTATAAGAGGAAGGTACTCCTCACGTTCTCATGAAGTAAACACAATGTAATAAATTAATTCAGCAAATTTTTTCAAGGGTCACATCCCATGACTTTAGTACCATCCATAACTGATTAAAAAGAGAACACTAATAATTATTCAGAAAAATACTCATTTTCAAGAATATTTTAGTTTTTTAAAAAGTGAAGCAATTCAAATTTTAATTTCTTTTACATTCATATAAAATTGGGGAAATATTAGAGTTTTTTTGGTTAAACATTATAAACATTAAACAAATTAGAAGTCTTGGAGTACACAGCTCTTAAACGGATATTAATGTGGTATACATTCCATGAGAATAGAATATATATCAGTTAGAAAAGCATAATTTAATAGGAGAAATGGATATTCTGCAATGTCTTACAGTAATGTTTCATTGTATATATCACTTTATTTGCACATTAAATGTATGCAAATAGCTCACATCCTCTAACATTAAGTCTAAATAGTTATTAATAATTGTATTTCATATTTGGACACCTGCATTTTAAGTAGAATTTGGTGGGAAGAATGTATAGCCTAAAATTAGAAATATTAGCATAAAAATGTTTGAGGACAATATTTCAACATGCATTTTAATGGCTCCTTAATCTCGAGGACCATGCTAGCTTCTAGAGGATAAAAAATAAAAAGGATGAGATGTGTAATCTGGCAGATCTTTCTTTAAATCCTGACTTTTAAAATTATTAGCTGTGTGATTTTGAACAAGTTACTTATCATTTCTTAATATCTGTTTCATCAGTAAAGTAGGGACAATACTATCTACCTTATTGAGACATTTTGAGAATTAGAGATGGTTTATTTCAAATAACTAAAAACATGGTTGTCACAGAAGGAATTAAGAAAAATTCCTAGGCCTTGAGATATTCAGAGCTTCTGCAATGCTTTTATACCTTGGAAACATGCTGGAAGCACCTGGAGAGCTTTTAAAATGTTAGAATAGCCATCCCATTTCCCAGACTAATTAAATTAAAATCTCTGTGGGAAAGGCTTGAACACTGGTATCTGTTTAAAACTTCTTGAGTCATTATAAGTTGCACACGTATTTGAGAATCACTGATTTAAAACAAGGCACAATGGTATTATTACTAGCCAAAAACATTCCATGGTCATAACTATTTAATAATTTCAAGATTAAACACCCTTAAGTGAGTCAACAACAACAACAAATCGAAGAAGAAAAGTCAAAGTATGCCTGACTTTTAAAATTAGAAATTTAGAAAATGCCAGAAAAAAGATGAACCTATTGTTCCTAATTGAAAGGAAAATAATAGTATAAGAAGCAACCCTTCTCAAAGGAAAGTTGAGGCATGATTGTACTAACACAATACTTTTATATATTTATATAATTTTGGTCAAAATAAAAACGCATGTTTTGAGATTAAATTTCAAAAGAAATCTAATGATGCATAGAAACATGTAATTACCTATGCAAAATGGGTAACTTTGCATGTGATCTCTAATTTGTTATTGTTTAATTTGAAGTTTAGCTAAATTGCTTCCTTTGCCTGTAGTTTTAGGTTGCTATATTTTTCACTATTTGAGATCTAAATTTAGTCACTTGCAATTGCCTTGGAGATTTCTAAACTGTTCTTAATTATATATATATAATCTGTCCCAGGTTGATCCCATATAATCGTGACAGTTTTAATAGCTTTTATAAATTGAAAATAGGCTTGATTACAAATTTTTGGTGTATGTTTTAGCCAAATAATTTATCAATTATGGAAGAAACTGGGAAAATTTTATGAATTTGTTCTAATATATAGACAGAAGTGCTCTTTTTATAAAAGAAAATATTATACATCTCTGAAATGTTTCCAGAAGAGGAAATATATAGATAAGTTGGGATGTCTTTGT
This sequence comes from Lemur catta, assembly GCF_020740605.2. Lineage (NCBI taxonomy): Eukaryota > Metazoa > Chordata > Mammalia > Primates > Lemuridae > Lemur > Lemur catta. The sequence continues at coordinate 16,735,962 of NC_059139.1, read as the reverse complement.
ATACTTAGCAATTTGACCAATGGCCTGCTGTCTATATCTTCTTTTAAAAATATAGTAAAAATATACATTAATAAACAAAAGATTTTTTTATATATCACATTTTCTTTTGAGCCAGTATTTATACTGTCATATAACTTGTATGTATTTAATTCTAATATTCAACACAGGAGCACAGTTTTCTTATAATTTCTCTTCTAACATTGTAATGATCTGAAATAAATTAATGCTTATTTAAGGGTAGACCTTCCAGTTCACTGGAGTGGTCATTTATTAAATACCTCCCTGTGGACTTAAAAATCAAATACATTTTCTCAAATGTTTTACTTTTAGGTTAATAATTAGATTCCCCACACCAAGAGCATAGCTCAGTAAATGCCTCCAATTTGCAAATTTGTAGTTTTAAAATGTATTATATATATCACACATGCACAGAATAATGTTCCCATAAAATGCCCACATCTTAATCCCTGGGAATGTGAATATGATACTTTACATGAAAAAATATATTTTACAAATGTGATTACGATAAGGATTTTGAGATTGTATGATAACCTTCATTATCCAGGACGGCTCAATGTAATCACAAGAGTTCTTCAAAGTGGAAGTAGGAGATAAAAGAAGAGTCAACGTCAGAGTGATGTGATATGAGAAAGACAACTGGCCATTGCTGGCGTTGAAGATGGGCGGTGGCCACAAAGCAAGGAATGGGGGCAGTCTCTAGAAGCTGAAAATGGTAAGTAAACTGATTCTTGCCTAGAGCTTTCAGGGGGAGCATGACCGTACTGACATCTTGGTTTTGGTCCAGGAAAACTTATTTTGGAATTCTGATCTTCAGAATTGTAAGAAAATAAGTTTGTGATATTTTTAAAGCACTGTGTTTGAGATCTGGGTTTGTAGAAGGGAACCGACAAGCCAGCTTTCTGGCAGAGTTAGAAGGAAAGTATTAGTGATATCCCTAACTGGCATTTACTGAATCCTTTTGAATAAAAGGAAAAAGGGAGGAATGGATTTCAGGGTGTTTTTAAGTAATAGTACCTCTAAAAGGATAGATTCTCAGTCCACAATTGCTAGCCAGTCTTTCCAAAATGTTTAATTAGTAGGAATATTTTGTCCTTGAATGAGTTAATTAGTTTCTGTTTCTTCAATTGTAAAATTATAATGATAGAATCAATTTCAAAGTTAGTAGTGAAAATAAAAATATAGAATAACATGATCCTTTTGGAAAATGTTAGATCACTTCACTGTGACCCATATGCCTAGTACTACACCCAGTAGATACTTTTGATAGGTAGGCCAAGCATGGTGGTTCACACCTGTAATCAATCCTAGCACTTTTGGAGGCTGATCGCTCGAGGTCAGGAGTTTGAGACCAGCCTAAGCAAGAGGAAGACATCATCTCTATTAAAAATAGAAAAAATTAGCCAGATGTGGTAGTGCCCATCTTTAGTGTCAGCTGCTCGGGATGCTGAGGGTGGAGGATCACTTGAGCCCAGATGTTTGAGGTTGCAGTGAGCTATGATGATGTCACTGCACTCTAGCATGGGCGGACAGAGTGAGACTCTGTCACAAAGAAAAAATAATGATATGTAAAGTTAAGAAAAATAAGCATTAGTTGACTGACTTTTAAAGGTGTGTATATGCTTGAGATTTAATAAAATATTCTATGAAATTAGAACAAAAGTGATGAGAAGTATCTCAAGCTGAAGTTTGATACTGTCTACTTCTCATTTGTAGACATAAGCTTCCCATCTTACCTTCACCTAAATATATATTACCCCATGTGTGTGTATATATATATTTTTTCCACAAATGAGGAACATGAAAACTATCACAAGAATCAAGATGACAAAGCCTACAACTTTAAGCTCATTATAACCTATTTTCATAATGGGAGAAACCCCTAAGAACAGATACAACTGGCAATAGAGAAATACGATTTAGTACTTCAAATTAATATTTGTGAAAAACAACATATATGAAATGCTGGTGACATTCTTTTTACTTAAGAATTGGATCTTTCTGAATAAATATTCAGTTAGGTAATCTCCAAAAATTAGTAAAAATTATCTTCACAGACCACTGCTAAAAAAGACTATTTCATATATATTATCTTCAATCTTTTATTTCAGAATTAGAAACATTTTCACATAAAAAAATTCTGAGTCTATTATTTAATGTCACAATGAAATTCATTTCATTTAATAATTCTAATGTCCATGATTTGTTTGCCCATTTATGTGTCAGATTAGCCTTTCATTGTACCCTGGATACTTTGCAAGTAATTGTTATGTTTATATAGTAACAAAAATCAATTAAAATTATAGAGAAAAGGCACAAAAATTAAAAGACTGTATTCTCAAGTATTTAAAGTATACCTAAGAACATGTTATGCATATACATTGACAAAAATAAAATGAGACTTATAGCCATGGGTACAAATTTATCACTTCTAAATCCTACTGCAATGGACTGAATATTTGTGTTCCTTCCAAAATTTTACGTTGGAATCTAATCCACAATTTGATGGTATTTGATTGTAGGGGTTTTGAAGGTAGTTAGATTATGAAGGTAGAGCCCTCATGAATGGAATTAATGTCATTATAAAAAGAAGCCAGTGAGCTCTCTTGCACTCTTTCTACTACGTGAGGATATAAAGAGATATTGGTGGTTTGCAACACAAAAGAAGGCCCTGGCCAGAACCTGATCATGCTGGCATGCTGATCTCAGACTTACAACCTCCCAAACTGCGAAAAATCAATTTATGTTATTTATAGGCCACCTAATCTATAATCTGTTGTTATAGCAGCTCAAACTAACATACCTACTGACAAAGTGGACAAAATATAGAAATCAATTATTTAATTCAGACTATTTCATCAGTGTTTGAGAACAAGGAAGAGAATTTTTATCCCAACTCTCCTGCCTATTTAAAAAATTATTTATTTGCTCATTAATTCATATTTATTAAGGACCTACCACTTACTGCATGTCAAGCTCTTAGCAAACATAATTGAACAAAATAGGAAAATAATTTTGTTCTCAAGACCTTAAATTTCAGAAGGGAAAATTGATAATGAAAATATGCATAATTAATTAGTAAATGGCACCATAGTTTAAAATATTTTAAAAATATATTGTTGAAGAAATAAAAAGCAGAGCAGGTGAGAATTATAACATTTTCTTTTTTAGACTGATATAACACAAATTTAAAAAGATAAAAGTACTTAACCTATCCCTAAAAGTATTTTTACATATATTATCTTTCTTTTATCTCCAAAACACCCCTGATAGATTCTTATCAATAAGTATCTTAGAATTAAAAGATTAAAAATTGAATTGATTGAAAATAATGTGTTCAAGGATATCCAGGTAGTAAATGTCACCTTTATATGAAAATGTCTCTTCGTTTATAGGAGATGAAGTTTGTAAATATTATGTTGCTGATTTCTGTTGGTCATTAGAAGTTTAATATAAAAGAAATGATGGAAAAGCATGTGTTTTGATTACCCTTATGGTGAAATCCTTATGTTAAAAGTCCTGTCAACCTGGTAAAGGAATCAAGACCTATTTCCAGCTCCATATGCAGCTCAAACTGAGGCCCCTGCTACTTAGGTATGTCCGCTTGAAACTTCTCTTCAGGAGGGAATAGCATGAGAAAAGAAACACCATAGAAGTTCCATCTTTTTTTTGTAGATATGAATGTGAAAGGGTGTTAGCTTTCAGAGTTGGCAGCAGCACAGGTTCCTAATGTTGCCTGGTCACAGAATGGCACCTGCCTGGTGGCAGTAGCTATTGCAGTCTTGTCAACACATTTGTTTTGCGCCTCACAGTAGAAGAGGTGGCAGTTTCTCCCCAGGAGAGTTCTCGCTGTAAGGCTCTGATGAAACACTTGGGGAGGGAAGCGTATACACAGCTTCTCTGTTCCTCCAATCATGATTTAATGAATTAATTAATCATTAATGAATCCCCTTTCCACTTAAAGTAGATAGAGTGCTTTCAGTTATTTTATAGTAAAAGCACTTGGCTGACATGATGAACTCTAAGAGTAGGTGGCTTCTCACTCTCTTTCCCCTACATCCCAGAGTGATTCTTTTCCTTTTTCTTCAGAATTCTCATTTGAGGTCATAGAAGAGGGACTCTGAATTTATTGTACTTGGTCTCATTTTGGAGGTTTCCTTTATGAAATGCATGTGTTCCTTTCTAATTTAAGATCTCGTCCCATCTCTGAGGCATCCTGATGCTGCCTCTGCCTCAGCCCTGCACATCATGTGCATCTCTGCAGACCTCTCTCACAACCAGCGTTTTCCGCTTTGCTCTCTTCCTCTCCCTTATTTCATCAGTTTTCCCCAGTGGCCTTTCCCCTTTTCTCCAGGAAGAAGAGAAAAAAACATAGCTTTTATCACTTGATATGCTTCTTACCAGCTTTAAGGGTATTTTCAGGATTGCACGGTGTGGCTTCTTCTGTATGGAGCATTCTTAGGATCCTTACCACGATGCTCCTGCTCTCGCCACCATCTCCCACAGGTCTGCACAGGGGACTCAAAGCTCCTCACACAAAATCTCCACTGTCCATGTTACCAAGTTCTCTTCCAGTCCTTCTTCTAGAGTTACTATTTCAGTGGTAGGGATTGATTTCCCATTGGCTCACTGCCACAGCTTGCTGCATTAAAGGAAGAGCTTACTCAATATTTAGAAATATATTAGATATAAATTATGATATATTATACGGTGTTAGAATATGTAATTATTATATTACAACTCTAATAATTTTAATTTATAGTTCAAAATAAAATAGAGACCCTCCCTAAAAGAAATTATGTAGATCACTTTGGATTGTATCAGTTACTTTGTGTTTGGTATCTAGTGCTTATGGAAGTCAGTTTCCTGCCCTTCCACAGAGACAGGGACATAAGGGCTCTACCTTTCTTGATGATTACATTTTGAAGGGACGGCCTCCAGGTCCTTGAGAAAGACATTTCTAAGTTGTAAAACTGGAAAGAGGCTGGGAGAAGATGCACATGTCAAAAGGGCAAAGAAAGAATTTATACTGGAGAGTTTTCTAAAGTAAATGCACTAAAAAAAGGAAGGGCAGAGACCTATAATCCAGAAGAAAATTGTCTCAAGTGTGGTCCAGCTGAGGGGAACATTAATGCCATCTTGCTCAGTGTACATGAAAAGACAGCAAGGCACTTACCTTTAGTTGTTTAGGAAACCTCGGACCCTCAAGGTGAGAAATGAACTTCTTGGGGAGAGAGAACATAGGTGCTGGAGCTTCATTTAAAACGAGGGTTGTTTTTATAGTACAGGATGGCTCTAACTGCTCTGGCAGTACTCTGTCCTGGCTTCTGTTTCACTCTTCATCCCCAGAGTCCTGTGATGAAGCCTGAGAAGTCAGTAACAAGAAATAAATAAATAGATCATTAAAATAACTGTGAGTTAATGAGCGCTTAAGGCAATGTCCAAATTGTTGTCATTGTACCAGACTGTAATGAAACACAGCAAGAAAAGGGTTTGCTCTACTTCAATAAAGCTATTATGGAAGCAGAGAAGGATATGCAGCAGAGTTAGGGGAGCAGAAGCTGGGATAGTGGAAAGGATCAAAAACCAGATGGAACAGAAAGTCCCAATGCCAATGACAGGGGTCTCAGCAGCAAGCCAAGCAGGTTGTCAAAGGAGTAGAGAGAAAAACAAATAAAAGCTAGCATAAAATTTAATAGGATACAGGTCATCCCCGAAGATGAGCTTGATTATGCATATGAAGTACTTCACTATGATCCTTAATGAACTTAGAAAGAAATACAGCCTGTGTGAAGCTTTACAGAATTCCTTCAATAATACCTGAATTACTCAATTATGACCCTTACTATACCCAGGATAGTTAAATCCAGAGAAATCTGTTCCATATACCTGGTCATCACTGATCAGAGATGTTCAGAATCAATAATCCTGTGTAATACTGGTATTGTTTTTATGTACTTTCACAAAAAACAATTATAAGAAAACATATATAACTTGAAATAACCAAAAAAACTAAATCTTATTATGACACAGGCTTTGGATACCTTAGGAGCAGAAATATAAAATTGCATGTATTTTAAACCACAATGAAAAGAACAGGATATGCGTAATGCTAAACTGCATGATATTCTCAATAAATCTCTGCTTTTGGGAGAAGTAATTACTGCTACTCTTCTGAACTTTTGGTACCTGCTATTAACACAGTAGGAAATTTTAAATTGTAACTTACCCTTAAGTCAAGGACTCAGAAATGACTGGGTTGCTCCTTCTAACAGGAATAACAAATATTCTTCAATTCCTTCTTTTGAACCAATGGGGCTGAACATTGCATATAAATAGTATGTGTACAGTTTCATTTAAGTATTCTTTTTGTTGCATTATTTCATTTAAAATAGTATAAAGTAAAAAAAAAACAATAGTAAGTATAATGCTTTCATTTTAATCACTGTTATTTTGTACTTGTACAAAATGTAGAATAAGCATGATGCAGATCAGTAAAACAAACATTTGCAATCTTTTTATACACAAGATTTAAAAAAGATATATAAAACCATTTTGCCTGTTTTCCTATTTTTTTCATACTTGTAAGGAATTTTAATTATTTTGAAAGCATTACTATTTTTTTAATTTAATTTACTTTTTTATTTCAAAGTATTACGGGGGTACAAATGTTTTGGGTTACTAAGGATAACTTTTGTAATGCTTGAGTCAAAGTTAAAAGTATGCCAGAACACCCAGATAGTGTTCATTGTGCCTGTTAGATAAGTTTTGGCCCATCCCCTTCTCCATCCTGCCCCCTGACTGATTTTCATTGAGTTTTGCTTCCCTCTATGCGCTCCTGTGCTCATCGGTTAGTTCCAATTTAATAGTGAGTATATCTAGTATTTGTTTTTCCATTCTTTAGATACTTCACTTAGGAGGATGGTCCCCAATTCCATCCAAACAGTTGAACAAGGCATTGTCTCCTTTTTCATAGCTGAGTAGTATTCCGTGGTGTACATATACCACATTTTGTTAAACCAGTCATGAATTGATGTGCATTTGGGTTGATTCCGTATCTTTGCAATTGTGAATTGTGCTACACTAAACATTCAAGTACAAATGTCTTTTTGATAAAACAAATTCTTTTCCTTTGCGTAAATACCCAGTAGTGGGATTCCTGGATCAAATGGTAGGTTTACTTTTAGTTCTTTGAGGAATCTCCATACTATTTTCCATAGAGGTTGTATTCATTTGCAGTCCTCCCAACAGTGTATAAGCATTTCTTTCTCTACATAGCCATGCCAGCATCTATTGTTTTTGGACTTTTTAATAAAAGCCATTCTGACTGGGGTAAGGTGATATCTCAGTGTGGTTTTAATTTGCACTTCCCTGATGATTATTGACATTGAGCATTTTTCATATGTTTATTGGCCATTTGTCTATCTTCTTTTAAGAAGCTTCTGTTCATATCTTTTGCCCACATTTTAATGGGGTGGCTTGATTTTTTTCTTGCTGATTTGCTTGAGTTCTTCGGAGATTCTGGTTATTAGTCCTTTATCAGATATATAGTTTGCAAATATTTTCTGTCATCTGTAGGTTGTCTATTTGATCTGTTAATTATTTCTTTGGCTGTGCAGAAGCTTTTTAATTTAATCAAGTCCCAATTATTTATTTGTGTTGTTGCTGTGATTGCCAGTGGGGTTTTCTTCATAAATTCTTTGGCTAGACCAATATTGAGAAGAGGTTTTCCTACATTGTCTTCTAGAATTCTTATGGTGTCATGCCTTACAATTAAGACTTTTGTCTATCCTGAATCAATTTTTGTGACTGGTGACAGATATGGATCCTGTTTCATTCTTCGGCAAGTGGCTATCCAATTTTTCCAGCACCATTTATTGCATTGGGCTTATTTTCCCCAGTACATATTGTTGTCTGCTTTGTCAAAGATCAGTTGGATGTTGACAGATGGTTTTATATCTGGGTTTGACAGTCTGTTCCATTGGATTATGTCTCTATTTTTGTGCCAATACCATGCTGTTTTGGATAGGATAGCCTTGTAGTATAGTTTGATGTCTGATAATGTGATGCCTCCAGATTTATTCTTTTTGATTAAGATTGCTTTGGCTACTCAGGCTCTTTTCTGGTTCCAAATTAAGTAGAGAATTATTTCTCCTAGATCTGTGAAATATTACATTGGTATTTTGATGGGGATTGCATTGAATCTATAAATCACTTTGGTTGATATGGAGACGTTAACAATGTTGATTCTATCAATCCGCGAGCGTGATATATTCTCCCATTTGTTTGTAACATACGTGATTTTTTCCTCAGTGTTTTGTAGTTCTCTTTATATAGGTCTCTCAACTCCTTGGTTAAGTATACGCTTAGGTACTTTATTTTCTTTGTGGCTACTGTGAATGTTATTGAGTCTTTGATTTGATTCTCAGCTTGACTGTTATTGGTGTATGAAATGGTGCTGATTTGTGTACATTCATTTTGTAACCTGAGACTTTGTGTCAAATTTATTTATCAATTCCAGGAGTCTCTTGCTGGAATCTTTGGGGTATTCTAGATATAAAGTCATATGGTCTGCAAAGAGCGATTGTTTAACCTCCTCTTTCCCAATTCGGTTACCCTTACTTTCGTTCTCTTGCCTGACTTCTCTGGCTAGGACTTCCAGCACTGTGTTTAATACGAGTGGTGAAATGGGCACCGTTGTCTTGTTCCAGTTCTTAGAGGGAATGACTTCAACCTTTCCCCATTGAGGATGATGCTGGCTGTGGGTTTGTCAAATATGGCCTTTATAACTTTTGAGATAAACTTCTATGCTTAGATTATTGAGGGATTTTTATCATAAAAGGGTGCTGAATGCTTTTTCTGCATCTATTGAGATAATCATATGATCTTTTTGTTTCTGTTTTTGTGGTGAATCACATTTATTGATTTATATATTATGAATCACCCTTGCATTTCTTGGATGAAGCATACTTGGTCACGGTGAATTATTTTTTTTGTCTGCTGTTGAATTTGGTTTGCTAGTATTTTATTGAAGAATTTGGAACCTATATTAATAATGAGTATTGATTTGTATTTTTCTTTTTTGTGTGTGTCCTTTCGTGGCATTGGTATAAAGGTGATACTGGCTTTGTATAATGAGTTGGGAGGGTTTCTCCTTCTTGATGTTATGGAATAATTTCTGCAAATTAAGTACCAACTCTTCTTTGTAGGTCTGATAAAATTTATCCCTGTATCCATCTGGTCCAGAGCTTGTTTTTGTTGGGAGAATTTTTTATTGTTGGTTCAATCTCATGGCTCATTAGAAGTCTATTCAGGTAACTCTAGCACTCTGGGAGGCCAAGGAGGGAGGATTGCTCAAGGTCAGGAGTTCAAGACCAGCCTGAGCAAGAGCGAGACCCCGTCTCTACTAAAAATAGAAAGAAATTAGCTCGACAACTAAAAAGATATATAGAAAAAAATTAGCCGAGCATGGTGGAGCATGCCTGTAGTCCCAGCTACTAGGGAGGCTGACGAAGGAGGATTGCTTGAGCCCAGGAGTTTGAGGTTGCTGTGAGCCAAGCTGATGCCACGGCACTCTAGCCTTTAGCCTGGGCAAGAGTGAGACTGTGTCTCAAAAAAAAAACAACAACAACAACAAAAAAAAAAAAAAAAAAAAAAAAAACCAGCTCTGTTAAGAAGTTATATTTCTTCCTGATTGAGTTTTGGGAGGTTGTGTGTTTCCAGAAATTTGTGCATTTCCTCTACCTTTTCAAGTTTATGAGCATAGATTTTCATAGTATTCATAGATGGTATTTTGTATTTCTGTGGTATCAGTTGTACTATCTCCTTTTTAATTTCTGGTTAAGCTTGTTAGGGTTCTTTCTCTTCTATTCCTAGATATTCTGGAAAGAGTTCTATCAATTTTGTTTATCTTTTGAAAGAACCAACTTTTTGTTTTGTGGATCTTCTGTATAATTTTCTTATTTTTTACTTCATTTCATTCTGCTCTGATCTTAGTTATTTTTTTTTTTCTGCTGCTGGCTTTGGATTTGATTTACTCTTCCTTTTATAGTTCCTTGAGATGTTTCATAATATTGTTAATTTGTGATCTTTTTGTCTTTTTGATGTAGTCATTTAGGACTATGAATATTCTCCTTAGAACTGCTTTTGCTAAATCCCATAGATTTTGATAGCTTTTGTCTCCTTTGTCATTCAGTTAGAAGAATTTTTTAATTTCCTTCTTAATTTCATTATTGATCCAATAATTGTACATCAGCAGGTTGTCTAATTTCCATAATTTTGTATGGAATTGGGTGTTTCTCTTGGAATTAATTTCTAGCTTTATTCCACTATATTCTGATAAGATTCATAATATGATTTCTAGTTTTTTGAGCCTTTTTTGGTGGCATAAAATATGAACAATCTTGGAGAATGTTCCATGATCTGATGACAAGCATGTATATTTGGTAGTTTTGGGGTAAAATGTTCTATAAATATCTGTTAGGTCCATTTTTTCTAGAGTCCCTTTTAAGTCCAGTTTTTCTTTATTTAATTTCTAATTGGATGATCTGTCCAGTTGTGTCAGTGGTGTGTTGAAGTCCCCAGCAATTCATATGCTGTGTTTTTCTCTTTGCTTATATTTAGTAGGGTTTGCTTTATGAATCTGGATGCTCCTGTGTCAGGAGCATAAATATTTAAGATTGTTCCACCTGCTTGTTGAATTGCTCCCTTTGCCATTATATAATGGCCATCTTTGTTTTTCTTTACTATTATTGATTTAAGGTCAATTTTATCAGATACAAGAATATCTACCCCTGCTTTCTTTTGATTTCCATTTGTGTGGAATATTTTTCCATCCCTTTACCTTGAGTCTGTATGAGTCCTTGTGTGTTAGATGTGTTTCCTGAGACAGCAGATACCTGTTTTTTTTGTTTGTTTGTTTGTTTTGTTTTGTTTTTTAATCCATTCAACCAAACTACATCTCTTAAGTCAGGAATTCAAACCATTCATGTTGATGATAGAATTGATATGTGGGATGCAGTTCTGTTCATCCTGTTGGGTAGTACCTTATTGCTTTGTTATATCTCTTGTACTATTGTTTTATGTAATCTCTGAGCTTTAGCTTTTAGGTGGTTTTAGTCTGGTCAGTGACTATTGTGCTGATCCATGTATAATGCAGTTCTGAATATTTTCTCTACAGCAGGTCTGGTCTTGACATCTTCTCTCAGTATTTGCTTGTCTAGAAAAGTCTTTATTTTACCTTGTTTATGAAACTTACCTTTGCAGGATACAAAATTCTAGGCTGGCCATTGTTCTGTTTAAGAAGACTAAGGATGGGGCCCCAACCCCTTCTGGCTTGTAAGGTCTCTGTTGAGAAGTCTACAGTTAGCCTAATACATTGTCCTTTGGAAGTTAATTGATGTTTTCACCTTACAGCTCATAGGAGTTCCTTCTTCATGATGACTTTGGCCAGTTCGATAACTGTGTATCTTGGTGATTGCCTCCTTGAGATGAATCTCCCAGGTGTTCATTGAGCTTCTTGTACCTGGATGTGTAAATCTCTAGCAAGACCAGGGAAGTTTTCCTCAATTATTCCCCCAAGTAGGTTTTCCAGCCCTTGTGCATTTTTTTCTTCACCCTCAGGGATGCCTATAATTCTTATATTTGGCCATTTTACATAATCCCATATTTCTTATAGGCTTTGTTCATTCCTCTCAATTCTCTGTTCTTTATTTTTAACTGACAGAGCTAATCTGAAAGAACAGTCTTCAAGCTCTGAGATTCTTTCTTCTGCCTGATCTAGTCTATTCTTAAAACTTTCCATGGTGTTTTGTATATTCTTAAATCAATTTTTCAGTTCCAAAAGTTCTTTTTTTTTTAAATCTATTGATCTCTTTAGTGAATTTTTTCATTCATTTCCTTAATTGTTTTTGTGTTGGTTTTCCATTTTCGTTGGATTTTGTTGAATTTCCTTACAATCCACATTTGGAATTCTTTATCTGTCCTTTCAATATTTTCATTTTGGCTGGTATCTATTGCTAGAGAGCTGGTGTCCCCTTTTGGGTGTTTCCTTTTTCTCTGATTTTTCATACTTATGGATTTCTTTCCCTGTTTCATACTCATTTCGATTCTCTGTCTCCTTTTGATGACAGAGGATGGAAGTCTTTGAAATCTTTTCTCATTCCCCAGCCCTGTGGTCTTCTTAAAAGTGTAAATTCTATTGACAAGCCCAGCTTAATTTCTGAGACAGGTGGTGATACTTGTGCATAAGAATCAACCATACCCTGTATGACTGAGTCAGTAAATGCTGTAAAGGATGTACAAATTGATCTCCCTGTCAGTAGGTGGTACTTGCCAGAAGAAACAAGACGCAGTGCTGTTTTTAGGTCCTGTGACCAGCTCTAGTCTCTCAGGACAACCACTCGAATGTCACAGGTGGTGAGTAGGGCCCAAGAATTTCCAGGTGAGTCCTTATTCTCTACAACAGCAAAGGCGAGTGGGGGAGTGAGGCTGGGTAGAACTGGGTTGGGTGAGCTTTCCCTCAGGCTCCACTAAAGCTGGCAAGGTGGCTGTTTCCACAGGGGTCAAAGGTCTGCTTCCAGCTTCTGGGTAAAGCTGCCAGAGAGAGGTTGAATTGGCCCCACCCAACCAAAAGATCTGATGGTGGAAACAAGCCCATCTGAGATTCACAATCTGGCTGTCAGAAGCAGGCTTTGCTCTTTTCCCCCCTCTCCTGCTCCATGGTCTCCCTCTGACATCTGTCAGCAGGCAGGAGCTCAAGTGAGCTGAGCTCCCTTATGATTGCACTGTGGACTGGGAGGTTCCCCACCCAGGATCCCAGCCTGAGCTGAGAGCACAGGATTCCTGTTGGGGGGAGGGGTACCCTGTGAGTCCACTGCAGGTGGGACCCACACCGCATTCTCTAATTAGATCTGCCCATGTGGGCTCTCTGGCCTCCTGAGATAGTTCACAAATCTCACCTCTGTACCCCTGAGCAACACAATTGAGGCCTGGGGCTATGGGATCTGGCCTGCAGGCCTGTCCTCGAGTCCCCAGAGATCAGTCTCTTACCATGCCAGGGAGAAATTTGCTGGCCCCATGTTGCCTATTGGGTTTGAGGTCCCTCTGCTTCAGGGTGTGCTCTGCTCTGATGGAGCTGCTGGGCAAGCGGCACTAGGGAGGGGCAGTGAGCAGGAAGCTCACAGTCCAAGCACCTTCAGTCCACTGCAGGACCTTAAGAGAAAAGGTTGGATCCCCAGTCTCTGTGGAAGCTTTGGTGTGGTGGCTCAACTGTCTCTGTCAGCAGCCACAGATTGGGGAGGGGAAGGGGAGGAAAAGAGTCTGGTTGGAGGAAAGCTAGCACTCTGGTCATCTCTGTCCCTCTCTCCAGAAGGAAGCCCACCCAGCATGTCTAGGCTCTGTAGTCACACAGATCATGCAGGACCCACTGGACCCCCGTGGCTCCCACAGTATGGGCCAGAGTTGGAAAATGTTTGTGTGGGAATGAGCAAGACAAAACCCAAGGAGTTGAAGCCCCCTGGGTAAGAAACATGTGCATGGTGGGTAGAGAAGCAATATTGTACTTGCCATCCTGGCTTAGATCTGTGGTAACAGGAAACTCCCCAGGGGAGCTGGGAGCCTGGTGCTTTGTCAACAAGAAGCTCCCAGCTTGATAATGGCAACAGCTTTTGGGCTCCTAGGGGTAGAAAGCCTCTCCAGCAGCTAGGGAATCTGACAACTGTCAGAGATATGAGGGAGGGAGAAAACAAACCACTCCACCTAGCCTTTTTGCTGGATGCCAAGCCTGTCAGGGGTTGAATTCTGCTGATATTTTGTTCCTTCTTGTTCTGCTCTGCAACTTCTTCCTGTGTAGTCTCTTGTAAGTTTTGGCACCCTTCCCTCAGAATTATACCTGAGCTATGTTTGTTTGTTTGTTCTCTTTCATCTAAAACTTTTCTTTCTTACTGCGATGCTCTGGCAGCTGGTGTCTCTGGTCAGACATTTTACAAAAGTGATTTTTTCCTGTTTTCAAATAATGGCCACTGGTTAGTGATTGCATCTTCTCGCTAGCATAACTTTTCACAATTTAATTATTGAATATTTAAAAACAATGACAGTATTCTATATCAGTCACAATTTTTGACAATTTCAAATGTATAGCCATATCATTTTCTGACTGGATACGTAGGAGGAAACCAAGAAGCTATAACTGGCAGAAAACTGCACTTAGTATAGCAGGAAATAAGAAGAGATTTCTGATCTAAGAAAAAAAATGCACCTGAAATCTCACTGAGTCTTATGTGTGCCTGTGTATACATGTTTCTAAATGCACTTCTGTATCCCAAACTGCCTGATATTTAATACTATCATGTGATATTCCAAAGAACATTGTGATGATGCATGGCTTGTTACATTTGTTTGTAAAGCAGCTAACCTTGAATACACTCTGCAATACATTGAAATTAATGTGTGGTGTGGACATGTAAGTGATGATTGATGGGTAAATGAGGTATTGGCTATCCTCATGGAGAAGAACCAAAGGATCAGGGTCCAGACAGACTCAGTAATTTCTAGTCTTTGGATCAAGTTGTGAATTTAGTATTTGGAAATTTTAACGTGTAATTTGCTATTAGAAAGAATCTTACGTTTAAGCAGTTTATGTGAAACAAATATGCCCAAGAAAATTCATATCTGTTTCGGTATCTCATTTTTCCACCCCTCTGATTTTTTATAGAGGTTTAAGGGGACATTATGAGAAGTTTCAGATATAAAGTGTCTATTTTTGACACATGTATCATCATATTAATATTGACAGTATAATATGCCTTACATATTCAAATGGGAAAGATTTCTCTAAAAGCATTTTTAATACCATAAAAAGAGAAAGTCTTACATGGAAATGCCAATTTCTCCCCTTTTGCTTCAATCCTATTTAATCAAAATTGTGAAACATATTTCACAGCAACTCTGGGAAAATATTCTCATGTTTCATAGGCACTTGTAAGGAAGTAATAACTTTGCTTAGTACAATATAAGACATCTTGTGAGAGCTCAATAAATACTTGTTGACTGCCTGACTAAAATAATATATACCCTTCTTCATGAGAATGCAATTGCTAAAGAGATATTGAAAACATACTAATTGAAATAAATCTAAAAATGCTTTCAACTGGGAAAGTTTCACTTTACAGTTAAAAACCATTATCAAAGATTTATGACAGTTAAATTAAGTAACCCATAAATTGTATCAAAAAGACTATGCTACATGGTGGCAAAAGAATAGAGTAGGTCTTTCTATAATATTTACATTATTAAGAAAATGCTAGTTTTCAAATTAATAATATATTATTATTTTGCAAATAGGAACATAGGGTTAACTTTAACATGTTTTATTCCCATTTATATGATCTTCATCACCCATTTCTATAATAATCAAAGCTCATATTGGAAGTCAAATGCTTAAAAATTACATCATTAAAATAATATTTTACACCATTAAAAATCACCAAATAAAAGTAAAAATATATATGCAAAGTCATGAGATGGTAAACCACATATAGTGAGCAATAAATATTAACATTTAAAAATATTTAATCCAATTTGTTGAGGTATAATTTACATTTTTAAAACCACATACATTTAAGTGTAATTTTTAAATGAGTTTTAACAAGCCCCTATACCCTAGTATATACCACCCCAATGGAGATAGGAACCATTTTTATAACCCCCAGAAGTTTCCTAATCCCTCATATTTTCTTATGCTCTTTTCTTTAGTTCCAAGTAATGACTGATGTGCTTTCTGGCACTATAGATTCTATAGATTAATTTTGCTCTTCCACAATCTTATACATGTGGAATGAATGGTATATTCTATTTTGTGTCTGGCTTTGTTTACACAGCATAATGTGGTCACAAATGCTGTTTAATGTATCAGTAGTTTCCTAGTTTCTACTGCTGAATAGCATTCCTCTGTATTTGATTTTTTTTTTTTTACAATTTGTTTATCCATTCTTACATTGACATGTACTTTATTACCAGGTTTTGAATAGAGTTGCTATAAACTTTCAAGTGGGTCTCTGTGTATTTATGTGTTTTCCATCTTTTTGGATAAATACGTGTGAATGGAATTGCTATGTCATATGGTAAGTATATATTTAGTTTCTTACATTTTCCTGCATTTTGAAATTCATGGATAAACAGAATTTTATTGTAATCTTTTTATATAGTCTTCATTAAATATACATTGGCATCAATAGCTAAGACTTAAAGACAGCATTTAAGCAACAGGTAGACTCATTTTAACTACTTTATAGTTTAAGTCTGTGCAGTAACAGAGTATGGAGCCCTCAGGTGACTGACTCTGATAGTTGGGAAGTATTGCCTTTCCTGTAACATTGAAAGGAAAATTTTATTCCAATTTCTCCTGTCACTAAGGAGGCATTCGTAGGCTTTCTCAGGTTGTTGAAATATATACACTAGGAAATTTGAGGAAATATATTCATTTATACTTAATTTTAATGGTTTATGAACAACATAGAAGTGTAAAACACTTAACAGTTGAAAAAGTTTTCTGATTTTAAGACTATACTTTGTCTTCAATTTGACATTGTGAATGTTAACACTTTGTTATCAGCACTTCTGCTTTGAAACCAGAAGGTCATGAATGAAAAACTAAAGCTGATCACCAAACCACTGAAATGAAAAGAGAGAGATGAGCTAAGAATATCAAAGGGACGTTATTTTCTTCACCACTATGGATTTTTCATTAAACCATGGATTGTGGATAGTAGCAAAATACTCCGACCCTCACACACACACACATCCATGGGTAAACACACTTCTTTGTATCAGTTTAGAATTGTATAGAAAGAAGTTTTCGAGATTAAGTTCAAATCTCAGCTTTAAAAAAAAAAAATCTTTAACTTCAAAAGAAAAAATTCCAACTATTATGATAAACTAGGTGAACTAAAACACTGTAGTTACTTTCTTGGCATCACATCTGGGTCCACAAACCAAGCACTAATTTTTAAAAAGTGATGTTCACAATACAGAGTCCATTCCAATTTGGATATTTACTCTTTACACAATTATATAGTTGATTTTAATTAATGAATAATTTGTAATGCCATATATATTTATCTTGATAGTAATTTTACATTCTACTTAAGGATATATTAAAATTGTAAAATGCTAGAGGCACATCTGTGTTATCTAGTAGCAATAATAAGCAAAAGAATGATGGGTTAATTGAAACAACATAGAACACACCCTGTAGAACATAATTTAAATATTTGAGCATGATATGATAGTATTAACAGGAAAGACTTCTAGCAAAAGCAGTTAATTGGCACTGAATCATGATGTTGCTATCTTTGTGCATGATTCTTTAGCTGTGAATTGTCAATAGGCTATATGTAAAAGATGAATACAATGTGTGATAGCCTTGACACATTTTCACTTAATCAAGGAAGCCACTGGTCTTATCTGTATCATAATGAACCAGTGGAAAACTGTTTCAGCTATATTATAAAACATAGCTGTTTACATCATTGATTAGGGTCATATTTATGTGTCATTTAAAAACTTGGTTATATCCTTCAATAGGGAGGAGTTTTGACACATTAACTACAATGATTTTTATTTAATTTAGAAGAACACCCATTTGTTAATTTGAATGAGTGAGCAGTGTCATGTGTGAAAATACTAAGTAAAGCTGTAATCCTTCTAGCACATTTTAAAATTTCATGTTACTACTTTATTTCTGTTAGGAACCAATACTAATAAAGTCGTCCTGTTGTAAAATTGTTTAAAATGTAATATTAAGGACCATAAGAAAAATATATACATATAACACATTAATGACTTTCTATGTATTGTCATATATTTTTTCTACACCAGGCAATTAACCTAAGTTTAGTTTTAAATATATAAAACATTTCTGGACACATTGGCTATACCTCAGTTACAAAAATCTCTTTATTTTACTATATCTCCAAAACCAGGGTCGCTACATTTAATGCCATGTGCCTGTAGTCCCAGCTATTTGGGAGGCTGTTACAAAGTTTAAGACCAATCTGGGCAACAGAGCAAGACCTAGTCTCTAAGGGGGGCAGGCAGGGGGAAAGTAGGGTCAAAGTTTTCTTATTCTATAGAAATAGTTTTTAAAAACATACACTCATTTGAGTATCATAAGACTTATAAAGAAGTAGTTCAAAATATGATTGATTATATAAGGGATATATACAATTTAATTTTTTCAGAAAAGCTGATATGGATAAATAAATTGATTAAGTTAATTTGAAAGTATTATATTGTTCCTTGATTATTTCAAGTATTTTTATTCTACATCCCAATATTAAATTTAGACTTACATAAACACAAATTCACACACATACACATCATGCCCCATGCAAAAGTTTGGGGAATCAACTTATAAATTCTGATATTCATCAAACAATATGAAAAGGGGATAGAATTTTCCATTTTCTATTATATACTTCACATTTTATGATAGAATTCACATGTACAGTGAGAATAGTTTCACATATACCAATATTTCTCTTATATTTTCCACTCTTCACAATAATCACATTTGCTTTATTAAAAATAGATTTTAAAGGAATTTTATTGTAATATATAATGTGTATTTCAGAGGGATAATTTAATATTAAACATATTATACTTTATAGCGAACATGTTGTTACTGCATTTTATTTTATGTTGAATGAGGAAATATTTAAAAATACATATACATACATGCACACATGGTAAAATATTATTTCTATTTTTGTTTTTAATTCTCACTAAAATTCTTTTATTTGGTTTTGAGTAATTTATATCGTTACATATGATTTTTTAATTTTCCTACAAATTTTTTTACATTTCTCTACAAATTAAAGTTAGACAATTTTCCAAGTGAATCAAACTGTTCTTCAATTAAATATCCTATGTGTGCAATTCAGTTAGCTCCACCTAAATCTAACTATATTTTCATGTTTATATTACATTTACAAGTATCTCTTGTAAGTTACCAAGAATACATCAAGGAACTGAAGTCAAATATAGCTAATTACAATCTAACTATTTCAGAGAGTCACCTATGTCATAAATTATATAGATATTAATTATATTAATATATTACCATTATGTATTCATGGAAAATTTATGCTTTAAGCCTAGTTACTTTGAACATATGTTTTTATGGTTAATTTATGCTTATTTATTTCTTTAGATCCTTAAAATTTTTGTTTGAATTTTTTGCTCAAATATGTCTGACAAATTGGATTTTTCCAGCAAATAAAAATCTGAAATTATTTTGTCATATGTGCACATGTGCACATGTATGTGTGT
Organism: Lemur catta; assembly: GCF_020740605.2. Taxonomy (NCBI): domain Eukaryota; kingdom Metazoa; phylum Chordata; class Mammalia; order Primates; family Lemuridae; genus Lemur; species Lemur catta. The sequence continues at coordinate 16,716,615 of NC_059139.1, read as the reverse complement.
GTGTGTGTGTGTGTGTGTGTTGTATTTCTGAGGTTGAAATGAGATGACTTGATCTCATGAAAATGATTTTAGTAAAAATTTATTCTAAATAGTTTGTTAAAAAATAAATTTCATGTATATATTATTAAATAATTATGTATAGCTTCAGATAAAACACCTAACAATTATGCTGTATAATTGATTTTGCAAATTTATTATTTGTATAAATGCATTGCACAGTTTTATAATTTACTTTAAAACAGACATATATGTCTCTCATTTTTAGAAATAGGAAATACAAACTACAGGGAATAATCCATGAAACTGAAATTTACTAAGATATTCTAAACACAGAGTGTAAATATAATATATCCCCTTTCCTCAGTGATTTAACAGACATCTGAAGAGGCAGATATTAAAAAATACATTTTCTAAGAATACAGATATTAGGAAAAGCTCTAGCTGCCAATTCCTGGTGGTCTAATACTTTTTAAACCACCCATAACAGACACCACCTAGTTTCAGGGAAGGATGACACACAGGAAAGAATGGTTTAATTATTTTTCTTGCCATTCCATTGGAATGGTGTTTTAGTAAAAAATCAATTTGTTATATAAAATTTTATTTCTTGGAAATCTCAATTTGAAGGTTGAGATCAATTCCACATTCATGGGGAATTTAGCCTGTCAAACTGAAAGTTTCCAAGATTACTAATGTGTACAAAGACCATATTAATAACATCTACAATAGCAAACAATTTTTTTTTAAGAGAGAGATTCTTGCTCTGTAGCCCTGGCTAGAGTGCAGTGACATCATCATAGGTCACTGCAACTTCAAACTCCTGGGCTCAAGCTATCCTCCTGCCTCAGCTTCCTGAATAGCTGGGACTACAGGTGTGTGTCACCACTCCTGGCTATTGTTTTCTATTATTAGTAGAGATGGGGTCTTGCTCTTGCTCAGATTGGTCTGGAACTCCTGATCTCAAGCTATCCTCTCACCTTGACCTCCCAGAATGCTAGGATTATAGTTGTGAACAACAGTGCCTAGCCTGCAACCAGTTACTTTTGATATAACAACCAAGGATCTCTTTGAGAAACAAATGTACAGTAATAAGGTTATAATAAGTTATTGCCATTCAGGGGAGACCAATGGATTGCTTCGGGACTGAGTTGATAATATTGCCATCTAATGAATGTATGCTTTAAAAATTTCTGGGTGAGTACAGTGTGACTAGACAAATAAATAAATAAAGCAGATTGTGCTATTAAGAATATATTTTCTAGTCTGAAATACTAAGAGAGGGCATAAATTTAAGACCCCTACTTTGAGTAAAAAATATCTGTTTACAATAATAAAGCATGGCTCAAGCTCACGCTTGACAAATGCAAATGACATTTACAAACCTAGATGGGTGCTTTTCTATATTTGAGGATCCCATATGCTAATATTCTTTCTCTAGCTCCCCAAGAGCTACATCCCAACTCAAACGGACTTGGGTATTTCATGAGGCATATATTAATGTATCCATTAATTGACTTTATGATGGGACACTTGAATGCAGTCTGTGACTTACAGAAGGATACTAAACTCCAGAAAAGTAGAAAGTTCAAAGAAAAGAATGCCCTCTTTGGTTAACACGAAAAGCAGTGAATTTAATTCTAAAACATCTGTTATGAGTTCAGAGAGTTTAAGAAAAGAGTATTAATCCTTTCTTTGAGAGTTCCTGGTAAACTGTTCCCATGAAGAGCTCCCAAGTCTGCAAAGGTCAAAACTAAGGCAAATTTAAATGAGCAGGGGCAAGACCTAGGAGTCTTGAAAATCAGACATGTAAAATTGTTTGATATTACTCAAGCCAAGCAAACATGGATAATCAACCGGCTCTTATGTCCATTCTTCTTCCAGCCATATTTGGTCCAGGAGTATGAAGAGAATTAGACAAAATAATTCCCCCTTGTGATTATTAATACATTAGGTAGGTATGACTAACATAGCAGCTTTCTTCCTAATCAGTACCCCATTGTGGAAAATTGAAAACAAGAAACCTGTTCTCATATGTTAGGTCCAGAGAATAGAGGGGAGATAAAGTCTCAAAAGAGAAATTGTTTATGGCTGGAGCTATGGGTTGGGAAACCAAATGGTTACATGCAAAAACTGAAAACTGAACAACTGTTAGGTACTTTCCTGATTCTCACTATCTGGCTACCTGTTGTGGAGCTCATCTTGTTTTGGGAATGATTCCACCCATGTTAGGGGTAAGCCCAGTAAGAAATAAAATCAGATAAATAATAGAAGGAGGCAGATATTCAGCCAATATCTAAGTCCATTCTTCAAACACTTAGGGACTGAAGAGAATAGTTTCTTAGTGTGATACTGCTTTGCAGCTAAGTTTTACAGTCTGAAAGAACACAATTAAGATTTTCTGTGGGTGGAAGACATGATAAAAAGTAAACTTTATTTACTAGACCAATTTGTTTTGAGTGACTGTGTCTGGTATAATGGGTTGTGATTTTAATATTTCTTTTGACTTCCACTTCTTGTATGGAAACACTTAGTTTCTTTTGTGCACAGTTCATAAATTAGAATAGGCAGAGGCAAATACAACTTTGATGCCAAATACAGCCTTACTTCCACATGGCAAAAAGAGAGAATTCATAGAGAGAGAACTTATTGTTCCAACACTGGACAGGAGAAGTATGTTGCCAGACAGAAAATAAGATTCCTGCCTGGGTTGGATAGGAGAAATGGAGAAGTCTGTGAATTTTGAAAATAGAGACAATTTTGAGTTGATCTTTGTGTATGGCATAAGATAGGGGTCCAGTTTTATTCAGGAATTTTTGGGCTTTTCTAAGTACAAGATAATATCATCAGTGAAAAGTGACAGTTTGACTTCCTTTTTCCCAATTTGGATACCCTCTATTTCTCTTACCTGATTGCTGTGGCTAGGAATTCTAGTAGTATGTTGAATAGAAGTGGTGACAGTGGGCACCCTTTTCTTGTTCTGGTTCTTAGAAGGAAAGCTTTCACCTTTTCCACATTCAGTGTGATGTTGGCTGTGAGTTTGTCATATATGGCTTTTACAATTTTGCAATATGTTCCTTCCATGCCTAGTTTGTTGAGGATTTTTATCATAAGAGGGGGCTGTTTTGATGAATGTTTTTTCTACAGCTATTAAGATGATAATATCATCTTTGTTTTTGCTTCTATTTATGTGGTAAATCGTATTTATTGATTTACATATGTTGAACCATCTTTACATCCGTAGGAGAAAGCCCACTTGGTCATGGTGGATTATTATTTTCTTTTTTGATGTGCTGTTGATGTGCTATTGGTTTCCTACTATATTATTGAGGATTTTTGCATCTATGTTCATAAAAGATATTCGTCTGTAGTTTTCTTTTTTTGTTGTGTCCTTTCCTGGCTTTGGTATCAAGGTGATACTGGCTTTGTAGAATGAGTTGGGGCAGATTTCTTCCTTCTCGATTTTATGGGATAATTTCTGCTGCATGGGTACCACTGGACTGTTTGAAAATCAGACAAGTTGCTAAATCAGTACAACAAAAGAAAAGAAACATAAAACCCTAACTTCTAACAGTGTCACAATCATTTAAAAAATAAATCAGATTTATTATTTCTTAGTATTCTTAAAAGTGTAATCCATAAGTATACGTAAAATAAAGGGGTACCTTAAGTTGAAAAAATTAAAGACAACCTTATGATTTTCTACCTGTGCAGTAAAAGTGATGGTTATAAAACCGAAAGCATATTCTTATGTATGCACAGTTACAGAAAGTGAACTTTAAAACTTTGTCATAATGTAATGTGGGGTAAAAATCAACATGGCAGCAAAAATTTCTCTCTTTGCTTCACATATTCAATTTGAAATAAATAATCACTTCCAAATCAATCTCAAAGTCTTACAGAAACATTGAACTGGTAGTTAGCTGACTCATTTTTTAATGAGAATTTTATCGTTTATATTTTTAAAGACAAGCTCTCACTATGCTGTACACGATAGTTGTGAACTCTTGGCCTCAAGTGATCCTCCTGCCTCAGCCTCCTGAATAGCTGGGACTAAACCATGGGCCACTGTGCTGGGCTGAACTGCCTCTTGTAAAGTTTTACTTTTAAAAAAAGTTGCATATTTTATTATAGTATTCAAAAATGGTGCATCAAACTTTAGGTTTGAAGATTTAGTTAATAAAAATTATGGAAAATAAAGCTTGCTTGTGGCAAGAAACTGATATATAGCTTTAATGCAAATGAAAAAAAAATTAAAAAGACTCTTGAAACAGTGTATAGGATTTTATTATGGAACTTATAATTGTGCTTCAAAATATCTCAACTTGTGACAGAAAAGTTTTGATGGAGCTCTTTTTTACTGAATAATTTTATTCTAATGCTAATATAATAAAATAGAACAGTCCTATAATTTTGCAGACTCTAAAAAAATCAAATAATATAGTGAATTTATTATTTTAGGAGTTTTATAATAGAAATATTTTCCTAAAAAGTTTTAAGTTTTTAAATGGAGATTTAAAAAAAGGAGATAAAAAAAGAACTATGAAAATATCTGATCTGAAATAAGAACAGGTTTCGATATGAAAAATGTTAGAATTGAGAAAATTTTTTCTGTAGCAAAATTTGGTCTCACTGTTACGTGGTACCTCTGTTCTCTAAGTGAATTTCCATATTCCTTTGTAAGATCTTGGTCCCGGGTTCTGGGAGATTTCCTCCTCCCTTTTTCCTGTGGCCTCAGGATAGTAATGATTTCTGTTGCCCATATATTGGTTTTGCTATCATCCCATTGGATTTGCTAAAATCCCTCTGGTTTTTCAATAAATACTCTGCATTGAATTCATCCACTCACTCTACCTTTCAAACCCATTACTGCACTGAAAGCTCTCCTACTAATGGCATCAATGTAACACCTGTTGTCAAGTACTCAGTATTCATTCCTCAACTTAGGTGGTTCTCATCTACATTTAGTGTTGTTGACTGCAGCCTATTATTGAACCATTTTCTTTCATTGCCTTCACTGAACAAATTATTTCCATTGATACCCTTACTTCTTAGTATCCTTTGCAGGATCACTCTCCTCTAACAGGCACTTAATGTTGATCATCAACACTCAGTCTGAGAACCCATTTCCTTTCAGTCTATAATACTCCTGTGAACATACACAAACTCAATTACTGCCTGTTGGCAGAAAACTCACAAGTTTGTATAATAGCTCCAGCCCAAATTTCTTTCTTGAGTTCCTCAAGTTACATTAAAATGTATATTATCATTTTACTTGGATGTTTGAAAACAACTAATATTAAATGTATACAGAATTATTTCAAAATACCCTCACCACAAATATGCTTGCATTATGGTCAGAATCCTGGTCTCCTGGTGTGACTATTTTTTGTTTCTTGGAAATAGGTTGTCAAGTTTTTTCCAACTTTAAAAGCTTTAAGTCACATTAATACTCACAATTTACTTCTACATTGTACGTAATCTAGAGATAGAAGTTCAGTTTTATCAACTCCCTTAATTTGTCATTTTAAAAATTAACTTAGGGGCTCTATTTTTTCTTTGATAATTAACATAGATTTGCTAACAGGAAACATTCATTGTATTATTTTAACTATTTTTTTCATAAATTTCTTGATAAACATCAGTGAATGATTTGACTGTTGAACATATATGTTGATCTAAACTTTTATTTTTTCCTTTGGAAGAAAAAATCTTTTTTCTTAGGGAACATGAGCTAGGATCCTTCTTAATTTCATATGGAAAGTTTCTTAAAAAGCCTATTGAGTTGTTATTAAGTTGAACTGATTTTATGTTCCTTAGACTTTACTATGAAAATTAGAATTACTGCTGGTGGGACTGCAAACTAGTGCAACCCTTATGGAAAGCATTATGGAGATACCTTAAACAGATTCAAGTAGACCTATCATTCGATCCAGCAATCCCATTATTGGGCATCTACCCAAAAGAACAAAAGTTATTCTATAAAAAAGACACCTGTACCTGAATGTTTATAGCAGCACAATTCACAATTGCAAAGATGTAGAAACAACTCAAATGCCCATCAATTCATGAGTGGATTAGTAAAGTGTGGTATATGTATACCATGGAATATTGCTCAGCTATAAGAAATAACAGTGATATAGAATCCCTTTTGTTCTCCTGGAGAGAGTTGGAACCCATTCTATTAAGTGAAGTATCCCAAGAATGGAAAAACAAGCACCACATGTACTCACCAGCAAATTGGTTTCCCTGATCATCACCTAAGTGCACATTTGGGAATAACACCAATTGGATATCAGACTGAGGTGGGGGGTGGGGGGAGGGGATGGGTGTATACCTACATGATTAGTGCGAGGTGCACTGTCTGGGCAATGGACATGCTTAAATGTTCTGACTCGGGGGGATTGGGGGGTGGAAGGAGGGCATAGGGGTATAGCTACATGATGAGTGCGATGAGCACTGTCTGCGGAATGGACATGCTTGAAGCTCTGACTCGGGGGGATGGGTGGGACATGGGCAATATATATAACCTGAACTTTTGTACCCCCATGATAAGCTGAAATAAATAACCAAAAGAGAAAAAAAGAAAAAAAAGAAAATTGGAATTAAAGTACTTCAGATTATAAATACTCAGACCTTACAGCAAACTTTGAGCCTCGAATTTTACTGAATCCACTTTGTTCATTTCAAAAGAATGTGGATATTTAAGCTAGAAAAATATGAATTAAATATTAACTACTATTACTTAGCTGTTGATTTGCTTGTGATTAATTTAATCTTTTGGGTTTCTATTTTCTATAACCATAATATAAAGAGTAAATAGCTTAAAGATTAGATTTACTATATATCAATTACTTTCAAAATTATAAAATAGAAATAAATAGTGGTTATTATTGCTAATACTACTAATACTTTTTCTATTTCTGGTGTTATAACGTTAGTTGTACTAATCTACTTTTATACTGTATGTATGTTCTATCAACACATCTGAACTTGTCTGTTCTCAATTTTTAATTGAGTTTAGGGTAAAATTATATTGATTTTATGTAATATTAATAAGACAAAATTTATTTTTGGAAAAATTTCCTTATTGCCTGTGAGAATATTAAGACATTCTTATAAGGTGATATAGTTGAAAACATATTGCCCCTACATAATTGATTTTGGGGATTTTTTTTAAATCATTGTTTTGTGACCCACATTGTATAAATCTATCATTAATAAAATAGAAGCAGGCATGCAATCAAAGTTAGTGTCTGGTAAGATGTATCTTATACTTTGGAGTTTCTCCAGAGGTAAGCTGTCAGCCTTCTTTTTAATTCTAATTCTTTTAAGAAAGATCACGGTAATAATTACAGAACTCCTGGCATAGCATTTATATTGCCATTCATCGTGATGGATGTACATTAATCAAATTGTCAATTCAAAACTCATAAAGTTTATTTTAATATGTATTTGTTTTAGCTATTTCTTCTGCAACAGGGTATAACATCATACAAATAATGCTCTATAAAATGTCATGAATAATATAGTCATTTGTCTTTCAATCATAGCATTAATTTGAAATAGAAATGGATATGAGTTTTCTATGCAAATGAAGGAAACTCATAAGATAATTAAGTTTCTTTGCACTATATTGTAGACACCTCCCAAACATCTTCTTTCAGTTCTTGAAGGTAAGCATGTAGAAATCTATTGCTAGGAGCAGGGAGTACTATTCATTGACACTGTGGGCACATGCAACCTTCCATTGTGTTAAATTTCCTACTGATATATTTTTCTAATAGTCAACCTCTGTGACTTTCTACACCTAAGATGTTGGTACTGATTGTGTGGACCATATTGCCCTGTGGCTGCACTGAGTCCAGATACATAGAGAATCACTGAATATTCAAAACCGTTATATTATCTTTCTTGTTCCCTTTCTCTCTCTGTCTCTCTCTCTGTCTCTCCTACGTGTACACACACACACAGACACACACACACATAAATAGCACCAGGGTGTATTTCTGAATTTACAATGTCTTTCTACTGCTATTCTAAGTATCAAAACATAGTATGATATTTTTTGTTTCTTATCTAAGCCATTGCAAAATTCTTCTGTTTTCTATGGCTACATTATTACCTCATTTAAAGACATTTACCAATGAATTACAACTATCTAATTTTGCAGTTTATTTGTATTAATTTAATTCTCCAACATAAGCCCTAGCAATTACTTCCTTCTTTCTGGATTCATGGATTATGTAGTATCAGTTAGGAGGCAGCATAGAGGTCATCCAGACAGAGCTAGGGTTAAAATCACCAAAATATGAAATACCTTGTCTAGAACTACATAGCCCAAAAATATCAGATGGAGACATTGATTTTTATGATTAGCAAAGGACCAGTATATTTACCTTCCCATTCTGCTTTAAACTTCTCTCTATGTAACATTTTCTTAGTCTTCGACTCCCTCTGGTACATGTATTCTATTTAAATTGAGACATTTTTTGCCTTAATACTTTTATCCATAATCAAATCATGTTCTTCATTTTATCTCATTATACTTTGACCATCTATGTAATGGTCTTCCTCCTTATATTCCCACAGAACACAAATCTTAGTGCCTAAACAATTATATTTCCTTAGTAACTATTTAAAGATCAAGTTGATGTATACGAAAATACTTTTAAAATATTGTCTATTGAAAAAAAAATGTAACTCCAGCAGACACGCTAGTACAGGAACTCAGTATTCTTATATTATGATTCAATTTTAGTGTTTTCAGAAAGTATAATATATTCTTGCATGTGTGAAACCTTTTTTTCGAATGTCTAGATTAATTTTCTATCCAGGCAAGGTTGAGTAAAAGGGTTAAATATGAAATAAGTGGAACTAGGAGGTGTCCCTATTAATTATACATTTGCTATAATTTTTTGGTCTTAAAATGAGAATAAAGCTCACTTAGTGGGACAATTAGGAGGAGGAGGCAAAACTGTGGTTAACCAAAATGTTTTTCTTCAAACAAATTTCCTCAAGTTAGAAGTAGCTTAATTTGACCTCTACATGTGACCTGCCTTTTACTGGCAAGAATTAAATTTCTGGGAGGGAATACCTATGAAAATCAATGTTGATGTTTATCTATATTTACCTAAGGGGGTGAAAAAATATCAAATATTACTGTTCTATAATAGACAAGTTAGGAAAATGCTTTTTCTGTTTCTGCAATGTAAAAAAGTGTTCTGTGGTCAAATCTAAATTATTTAGACAAAATGTAAAATTGAAGCTGCCACAGTAAGGTCTGAAATATATTCATGCCATTAGCAGTTAAACACATAAAAATTAAAAAAAAATAAATTTATTGTTGGACGTATTAATTCAAACCTAACAGAAAGCTATTCTACTAAAAGAAGAAACTTTGAACACAGTCTTTTGTGGTGAATTTTAAAGTTAATTTGATGTAATATTACTTTGATATAAAATAAAGTATTTTATGTTGGAGACGAAGTTCAGAGATAAGGAACATGGGACATTTCCCTCTCTTCCTCCAAGCCACTGCCCTTTAGAACCTATTGATTCACCTGTTAGGTAACAGGTAATTTATCTGGTTCCCATTGCCTCATCTACAATATAGAGATGATAAGACCATTATTGTCTGAGCATATGAGAATAAGAACAAATGAATTCTATAGATCTCTGCTACCTTTAAAATCACTGATTCTTCAATTAAATCTATCCCTATTAAAGAAATATGTGTTTCAAGCCAATTTTTCTATGCTCCAGTTTCTTGTCAAGCACTTCAAAAAGATAAGGCAAATTTTATATACATACTTATTTATTTATTGCCAAATGCATTTCATTAAATCTTTTAGCACAGGTACTGAGTGAAGTTCTTCACTATAGCATTTACAATCCTCATTTACAGTTTCTATTTAAAGTTATTTCACTGAATACTGTAAATAACAAATATATTTTAAATGATCATAAAAATTCTATCAAATATAAATATTGCTTCACTCTTATGTGGAAAAGCAATAGAGTGGGTTCTTATTTCCTTTATTTTTTTATTTAGAAGAAATTATTTTGGAGGAATATCCACAGTGGGTGGGGGAAGGGGATGGGTGTATAGCTACGTGATGAGTGCAATGTGCACTGTCTGGGGAATGGACACGCTTGAAGCTCAGACTCGGGGGAATGGGGGGGCATGGGCAATATATATAACCTGAACTTTTGTACCCCCATAATAAGCTGAAATAAAAAATATTGTTAACTTCATAAAGTTTAATCTATTTAATTCAAAATATGCACATGCTTATAAAATATTTTTAAATAAAAACTGTAGGTATATTCTTCCCCAATCAGAGTAGTTCAGATGGAGGGCAAAATGATGGGAAGTAAATTTTAGAGTACATGTTTACTATTTATGTGATGTGGTCTTTTTAATATGATTTGATAGAATCTAAAATACATAGGGTGGATATAATTCTCTAGAGATAGTATAGAAATATTGTTGATTACTTTTTGAAAGTTTATCCATATATTTATACATAAATTGTCAAGCTAATATCCTCTTCTTATTAAAAAATTGAACAGTTTGACATATGCCTGCAGAGAAACCACTCACTTCTGTTAAAAACGCAGAGCAAAATATTGCCTTCAATCAAACTAGAAATTTTCCTCATGAATAAGTTAAGAGCCCACTTCTGCATGCTTATAAGAGACAAATGAATTTTCAATGTCACCATCAAGAGTATGGGCAAAACTTTTTTTTTTTTTGAAATTTTTATTTTATTTTTTTAGAGAATGAGAATTTTGCTATGCTGCCCAGGCTGGACTTGAACTCCTGGGCTCCAGAGAGATTTCAGAGTAATGGGTACTAAGTGCGTGTGCCACAGAACTGACTGCAAAACTCTTTTATATAAGACTATGTTTAAAGCATACATTGCAGATACTAATTTCCTTTGACACAAATGTGTATGGGTAAGTCTATTAACCCAAATTAATCCTAGTTCTGAGTACAAATCTTTAAAAACTCTAAAATATTAACAACAAAACAACAGAAAATACAAATGTTTTAAGAAATTATTTAAAGCAATGTAACATAATTGTAACTTGTAACAAACCTAAGTATGTGAATCACATATGCACAAAAGGCTTCATATTTTCAGAAATATTTGTTCATGTTACATTTCAGTGAATTTTATACTTATTAATGAATTTTGATTTTAGCAAGTAATCAACATTTGATTTAAAGCTGTTCAGATATAGTAGATTATTTATGTTTACTAAATTTTTTGTTTATAAAATCAAATATGAAGGGTTTCTATCACAGAAATTTAGGTTTAATTTATTCTTTAAGTAAAGATTTTATAACAATATTAGAAACTATCTAATTAGTGTTATAGTGCAATACTGGATTATTTTCCCTTCTCTTTATTTTCTATGACTCTCCAAAATTCATATTCAGATACTAGAACTTTAGAGTGTAACTTAAGAATAAAGTAAAACTAAACAATGGCTATTGTAGTTCTAGTCCCATTAGAATCTAATCTCTCTATTGCTTAAACCAACATTTATTCAAGGAAATTGAAAGATTTTAGTGCAGCACTTTATTCTTAACTATTGGATAGGTATTTCAAATATATTTAACTAAACATATGAACATACTAATTCATTGCCTTATCAGCATTAAGCCAATTAAACCTTTGTACTTCAGAGAGTGGTCATAAAGTATGATCAACAGTTTATTTATTATTAGAGCGAGATTGCATCTAAGAATAATTAAAGTCCCTTCATCCCTATGTTTTTCCACCCTTCAGTTCTAATTTGAGACAGTTGGTAGATGAGAAAGAGTGTGAGTCCACATCCCCTATGGTAATTTAATTATGTCTATGCAGGTTAAAGTCATCATCTTTCATTAATTCTAATGTGAATACTTTAGGAGTTTAGAATTTTGTGTTCATGTTTGTATGTATACATTTGCATGTCAATAAGTGTGTTTTTCAGTATTTAACAATTTATACAATACATAAAGTTTTAAAATATATCAGTAGATTTTTAAGATCATAGAATACTGATATATATTTTGTGCTTAACCTGAACATACATTGGGTCATGTAAATTATTGTCACTCTAAAGACAAAAGAATCATAAACAGTGTAGTGAAGAGCTGTCAATTTTCTGACTACCCAGCAGGTTGAACCACCCTTGGTTATAATTCACAAATTCTCAGCCTTAGGGCCTTGTATACCAAAGTAAAACCCAGGAATTGAAATCATTTTTGGCTAGTACACAAGGTTATAACAGATTTTCAAATAAGAAACACTCCAAATTTTAGTTTGAAAATGAATAAGTTGACAAAGGCCTCATGACATTTGTTATAGGTGATTGTGTTATCAGACCTTGATGATATCTGGGATAACAGTCCTGTATTCTGTTGATTTCAAGATTGAGTACTTGACAAAGAAATATCTTCAGCTGCTCAACAAAAGCAGCAGTAGTGTTTTCTTTGCACCATTTTTAATATATGTCCTTAGGCACAGTTCCTGAGGCTTGTTTTCACAATTTTCTGAACTACCTAATATTCTTTTACTGAATCAGTTTTTGCTTATTCATCCAGAGTCAGCATCTGTGCTTTGCAACTAAGACCCATGCATTAAACAGAAAAATCTGATATCCATTAAAGAATTGTCTTTGCTATGAGCTGTAAGTGACAGAAAATCTGACAGTAGCTTTAAAAAGGTTCTTTTTTTCCCTCTAATTCCCTCAGAAGTGCAGAGGGAGATCGTTGCATTGAGTCATGGCCCACAGCTGACAGGGCCAAGATGTTTGTACTTGTCTTAGCCTTTTCCTGCAGGGCCACAAGACAATTGTTACAGATTCAGCCACTAAGACAGAATTTCCTGCAGGAAAAGAGGTTAAAATAGATAATGCAAGGAGTAAGAAGAGACAGGTATATTAGAACCATGAAACTTTTGCTGAATTTCCCAGTAGACTTGTACTTGTGCCAAGTTAGCTCACATTGTGTCACACAGCCACCCTAATTGCAGAGCCTGGTGACTTTAGTTTTATAACTGGGTACCTTGCTGCTCCAAGTTCAACTGGCATCAGTTTTTAAGAAAGAATCTAACTTGACTGTGTCATTCAGGATCCACATGCAGATACTATAAATCCTTTTAGCTATTTTATATGAAAACATATTTATTTAATATAAAAAATTATGTATTTATAAAAATGGCCAAAGGCTAGAAGAATAGGTATGATCTCTGTTTGCAGGAATGACTATTTAAAAAACATTCAGCTCAAAGGAACTAGCCCACAAATATGTGCTGCTTCTGATTCAGTCAGAAAACTGCTGAACTAAGTGCTGGCCCCTGAGTTATATTCCATTCATTATAATCTTGGAATTGAGAAGCCACTGCTGTGATTGCTGGATCCAAAACCACACTGCTCCAGGCCTAATGCATGGCTCTCACGTGTTCTCCAGACATCTCATTTGCACTGGTCCTGAATTCAAGTCTCATATGAACCAAATGTGATAGACCCTAAATCACATCACAAGGCATGTAGAAAAGGTTAAGAAATGTAATTTGTAACTTTTAAGAAACTACTATCCTGGAAGGAGTACCAGAAAACTGTTGGGAGATTTGTATGATCATGTGTACTACAATTATGTAAAAATAAAAATAGTAGTAAATTCTACTAGTTAAGCATTAAATTATTACAAAGCCATTCCTGGCAAACCAGATCTTTCTTTAGATTAATTCCCTCTTTCTTATTTTCTTCATATCACACTTATTAGAGTAACTGGAGAAAGGAGAAAGTAACCATTAAAAATTAATTTTACTATTCTTTTTAAATTATCCATCAGCCCCTTGTCAAGTATAGAATCAACATTGAGTTTCCAACCATGTATATGAGATTCCATCAAACTCTCTCCTACCAATATCCCATGCTTTATCTCTGACAACTCCATTGAACACTTGACATTCTAACACTGGGCATCTCTGTATACTTCTTTGCTTCCCAAATCCATAAATTGATGTTTGTAGTACTTTGCCTGTCTCATATGTTTTCCAAGGTAAATCCTATTCACCTCTTAAGATGCAGATGTGCCTTCACATTCTACTAGGTACTAAAGCTAACATGATACTCTTTCACTTCTCTTTCTTTCTCTTCTCCTCAGGAATATCTCCCAATACTTTTAGAATATATCCTTCACTGTACTGACTATATTTTATTTGAACTATCTATCTGAGAAACTTCTCTTTCCTATGAGATTATGAATTACTTGGAGATGAGATTTATATTCAGTTATATATTGCCAGCACATTAGTCAATGCCTGATCTTTGCAGGTTATCAGTACTTGTTTATGAGAGGGAGAAAAAATTAAATGATAAAGACTATCTTTTAGTAATAACTCTCATTACTAATTATAAGAAAAGATTTTATATGAATTTTAATTTATTTTATATGAAGATTTTCTGGAATAGACTTGGTAATTAACATCAGTGGTTTTGACATAGGTAAAAATCTACTTTTACTCATGAAAATAGGAAAAAAAGATGTGCTGGTTAATTTTATGTGTCAACCTGACTTGACTGAAGGATGGCCAGATAGCTGGCAAAACATTTCTGTGTGTGTCTATGAGAATGTGTCTGGAAAAGAGCATTTGCATCAGTAAACTGAGTAAAAATTGTCCTCTCCAATATGGGTGGGCATCGTCAATCCTTTGAGGGCTTAAATATAACAAAAAGGCAGAGGAATGGTGAATTCATTCTCTTTTCTGGAGCTGGGATATCTGTCTTCTCCTGTCCTAAGACATTGAAGATCAGGACTTAGATAATAGACTCCCTTTTCTCAGACCTTTAACTCTGACTACGACTTAGATCAATGGCTTCTCTTCTTTGCAAGACTTTGGATTTGGGCTAGAGTTATACCCAGTTATATTTTCTGGGTCCCCATTTTGCAGATGGCAGACTGTGGGACTTCTTAGCCTCCATATCACATGAGCCAATATCCTCATTAATAAATGCCTTTCTATATATTGCTATCTATATCTCCATTTATACCTACCCTATTGCTTCTGTTTCTCTGAAGAATCTTGTCTAATATACAAAACTTATTATTGGTTGATGTTATTGTTAAGAGAAGTAAACTCAAATCTCTTAAATTGCTCATATGTTCTCACACCATGAAACATCAAAGTTACTTGAATAAGGTAAACATATTTTAATATTTTATGCTTATAATGTACTTCTATATGACTGCAAAGACAGACAATGCTAAAGAATTTAAATAATTAATCAAAAGATTGGAAATTTTCAGGGCAAATATTTGACCTGATTTCAAATTTAGAATTTTCCAAATGCTGGAATTACTTTTTACGCAAATAGCATAAGTCTTTTACTGAGAAATATATTACCTTCAAAGATATTAATTATTGCCTATTTATTTATACCTTTTTGTTTCACTACCAAAATTTCAGACCTTGTCTACTTTCTTTAGGGACTAAATAAATACAACTAGTTTTTTACTTAATGTTTCTAAGAAACAGTATATAAATTGTTGACAAAGAATGCCCTCTTATGTGATTAATTACACTCTTTGGAAGATCTCTGTAGAATATATTTTTTCCATATTCTAAGTTCAGTTAAAAATAAAAGAAAAGTACAATATCTATATTAATTGTGGCTCTAAGCAGTTTTTTAGAAAATGGTGTCTAACAAAAATTGATGTTTTGTTTATCCTAATGTTACTTTTAATTAGTGCTTTTGAGGATTGATACTCAAAAACTAATCTAGTAAATTTCCATCCCAATATTGGACATCTAAAAAAATTCCAACAAGCTATCTAGATAGAGAATTATTCCTTAGGGAGTAATCAGTAACAATGTTAATTTGAATATCACTCAATATTTTCTCCCAAGAACAGGAATCCTGCCCACATTTTGGCCACCAAAGTTTAGGAAATAGCTCTCATTTAAGACTTTCATATGGACTTGTAGATTTTTAAGACTGGTTTCTTTTCCCTAAACATTAGAATTCTGGACTCTGAAGGCTAGGGTAAAAGCCTAGTATAAATGTAATTGAGTTTTTAAAGGTTTCTCTAAAGTTCACTAGAGATTTAAAATGAAGAATTTCAAGCCTGCCTGGCTATAAATGAAATATGTTCTATAATGTAGGAACCAAGCATATTTTTTCCTTGTCAGCAGAAGGTAAAAAAAAAAATCATCATTTGAAAAATATGAAATATGATTGATAAGTCAAGCTTGTTTTCATCCTTGCCTTGACATTTTTGACACTGGAGGTCAAAGTTCTTATGATGTTACTCCTGATTTGAGTTTATTTTGGGGGAGTAAGGTGGAATCCAGATTACACTATCTCAGTTAGAAATTTTTTTAATTTATCCAGCTCAAATGAGTTGGTAAAAAGAAAATACAGACACAGACATATATGTACATAATATATATATACAAATACACACATGTATACATACACATATATCACACACATATATATACCCATATATAGCTATAGTTATTATTTTATACAAACACATCTGAATATTAAAATAAGCAGAATATAACTGAGTAAAAATAATAAAAGAAAGAAACAACAAAAAGACTAGGTATATGTAGTAGTGCAGAAATATTTATATTATTCATACCTATAAAATAGAGAACTTTTGAAAGAATTAAATACTTATATAGGAAGAATTTAGAGAATGTTAGAGTATATGGTCACTCTAGTTATAGTGTTTTTATAATTAATTTCATATTAAAGAGCTCTCATACTGTACCAATTTTAAAGAACAGAATTATACTGATTTCTTAGATGCCAGAAACATTTCTGTGCATAAAATTCTGTCAAACAAAAATAAGATATCAATGTAATTCTATTCTTGCATAGAATTTACTTTATAAAAATATGTTGATTCAAATCTGAATGATGAAGTCATTTCTACAATAACACTAAAAATGCATACCATTTTTTAATAATGACCTAGTTATTTTCTTATTTATTCAGTAAGATTTTCCATTTATTTTTCAATTTTTTGTGCGTTTCCATTTTTTTAAATGTGGTGACAGCAAAAATTAATCTTTATGATGAACGTATTTCTTTTGGTAGCCATGATATGTAGTCCCACATGTAATCAGATGAATTCTTTTTTATTAAATTTCCTAAAAGACTGTATTTACTAGATAAGAGTTAGTTGTGTAGTTCAATGTAGTTTCAAGTATCTAGAGACTTGTATTCAATGGGTACTTATTCCTTTTGCCTTTACCACTTTTATTTATTACTAAGATTGTGTTTACAAGAGTGTACAATTGGTGGTTTTTATGCCTTTTTAATCTTCACCTGAGGTTAGAGCACAAGAATAATCATTATAAAGAAAACTGCTATTTTCTCTAAAGTACTACTCTCACACAGGAATAAGTTATATGTCTGGCAGCCTTTCAGTGACAATATTCTAGGTGTCCTATTGTAATAGATATTATTTTGAAGTTATCACATTTTGTTATCCAGAATCCATTTATACAATATTCTAGACAAAATCCTATGATGATATTGACAAAATAATAGATCACATGATTCTGTCACTTGCTGTGGGTGAAGTAGGCCAAAGGGATAGTTTCAGGAAGAACAAACCCCCAAGAAGAAATTTTTTGAAGATGGTGAAAATCACCAGGGGACCACATTACATCAACGGCCCCTGTTGAGTAGAAACATATGTTGATGATACTTTCCACTTAAGCTTCAGGATTATTGACCAATCCTGAGAGATCTGTTGTTCCATTACTTGTTTCAAATGCTAATTAAGACTGTAGGTAGCTAAAATATTGTGTCTTTATTCACATTTATGCTGGATGTCTATAGCTTTCTTTTTTTTTTTTACCACTTACCCACTTTTTATTTTGAGATAACTATAGATTCATAAGCAGTTGTAAGAAATAATACTGAGAAAGATGACATCAAAAGCAAGGGCAACAAAAGTAAAAATAGACACATGGAACTGTATCAACCCTAAAAACTTTGGCGCATCAAAAGACATAACAGAGTGAAAGACAATCTATAGAATGGGAGAAAATATTTACAAATCATATCTGTTAGAGGATTAATATCTAGAATATGTAAAGAGCTCCTGAAATTCAACAACAAAACAAATAATCCAATAAAAAATGGGCAAAGGACTTGAATAGATATTTCTCCAAGGAAGATATGCAAAGGGACAATAAGCATATCAAAGATGCTCAATATCACTAATTATTAGAGAAATGCAAATCAAAACCTCAATGAGACATCACCCCACACCCATTATGATGATCACTATCAAAAAAAAAAAAAAAACAGAAAATAAGAAGTGTTGGTAAAAATGTGGAGAAACTGGAATCCTTGTGTACTGTTGGTAGGAGTTTAAAATGGTGCAACCACTATGGAAAACAGCATAGATGTTCCTCAAAAAATTAAATATAGAATTGCCATTGATCCAGCAATCCCATTTCTGAGTATATATCCAAAAGAATTGAATCCAGGGTCTTGAAGATATATTTACACTCTCATGTTCACTGAAGCATTAGTCATAATAGCCAGGCGGTGGTAATAACCCTAACGTCCATTGATGGATAAATGGATAAAGGACATGTGGTATGTACATGCAATGTAATATTATTTAGCCTTAAAAAATGAATTTCTATCACATGCTACAATATGGAAGAAACTGGAGGACGTTGTTCTAAGTGAAATAAGCTATTCACAAAAAGACAAATATCGTATGATTCCACTTATGTGAGGTACTAAAAGTAGTGAAACTCATAGAAACAGGGGCTAGGGAAAAAGGGGAGTTGTTCATTAGGTATAGAGTTTCAGTTTTGTAAGATGAAAATATTCTAGAGATCTGTTTCACAACAATGTGAAAATAGTTAACACTACTAAACTTTACACTTAAAAAATTAAATGGCAAATGTTATGTATATTTAACACAATTTTTTGGAATAACATTTAAAAAAAATAATACAGAAATATCCCATGTATTCTTTATCCAGTTTTCCCAAATGATGTCTTGCAAAATCATGGTATAATATCACAACTATGACATTGACATTGATACAATGAAGTCACAGAACATTTTCATCATCACAAGGATCCCTTAGGTGGCTCTTTTATAGCAACATCTACATCCTTCCTGTCCTCACTTCCTCTTTAACCCCTGGTAACCCCTAATCTATTCTACATTTCTATAATTTCATCATATCAAGAATGTTATATAAGTGGAATCATTCAATATGTAACATTTTGGGATTGGCTTTTTTCACTCAGCATTGTTCTCTAGAGATACATCCAGGGTTGTCACATATATCAATAGTTTATTCCTTTTTATTGCTGGGTTGTAAACCATGGCATGAATATACTACAATTTCTTTAGCTATTTACCTGTGGAAGGACATCTGTGCTGTTTTTACTTTTTGGCTATCATGAATAAAGTTGCCATAAACATTTTTGTGTACAGATTTCTGTGTGAGGACAGGTCTTCATTTCTATGAGCTAAATGCCCAGGAGTGCAATTGCTGGATCCTGTAGTAGTTGCATATTTAGTTATTTAAGAAACTGCTTAAGTGTTTTCCAGAGCAGCTATACCATTTTACCTTCCCACTGTCAGTGTATGTGTGATCCAATTTCTCTGCATCTTCACCAACATTTGGTGTTGTCAGTAAATGTTGCAAATATACCATACAAATAGGAGAAACAAGGTATGGAGATATATGGAGACTCTGTGGACTTCCTTCACAACATTTTTCTAAATATAAAACTATTCTAAATATACAGTTTTTTTTTTTTAAAAAAGACAAACTCTAGGCTGAAAATTAAACTTATTATATAAACAGGGAAATCACAGGAAAGAAAAGTCAAAAAGCTAACTGGCATGTGAGTAGAATTGCAAATCAAAACAGTGATGATGTAGCATTTTGAACTTTTACATTGGAAAAAATAAACAAATGGATGACACAAAGTATTGATGGACTCTAGAATGGGACCCATCCTGCTGGTGGAAGTGCATATAAATGTGGTCATTTAAGAATGGAATGCAGCAGCGTTTAGTCAATCAAGTATAAGCATCATCAATAAGATGATATTTCCACTTCAAAAGAGTATAACCCCTTCCAAAAAACAAGCAAGCAAACAAAAAAAACAAATTGTAAGTAGACACAAACAAGGATGTTCATTGAAACATTTGCCCACGGTGACAGAGAGGCAATTGCAAGCAATCTTGGGATGTAAAATTCAGCAATAGACTATGAAATGTACCCATAGCAACACTGATAAAAATGTAAAAACTAGATTGAGTATAACAGGAAAAATGATAAGACTTATAAAACATTGTATCATGTACATAGATATAATAAATGTACAAGATAGATTGCACTGAGACAAAATCAAGAATGATTATTCATGAAACATTATTAATTTTCCTGTATTTTCAGCATATTCTATTAACAAAGTAATTTACAACTGATAAATTTGAGGAAGAGTACCTATAGGTATATAGCAAAACAAAGTAACATGAGAAGTCTTTATTTTCTTTGTATATACTTACTAGGTTTTGAATGCTAATTTTATAAAAATGAATTATAAATGTACTTTTTAATATACTTTCATGCAATTTAAACTGATATTCTACCTTTTGTGGAAGGGATGAAGCAAATTTCTGCATTTTACTGCAGGCTCACTAAAGTTCCTAACTGTGACCAGTTGTATGATGATTTGTTAAGGTCTTCTGCTTTTAAAAGCAGAACCTCATCTGGTTTAAGGTTAAGCTGACTAGGACATAAATTTCCAACAGCGAAAGCATGGTATCATACACAAATTTTAACAGTTCGTGTGAGTCACAGTGGGGAGAACCTTCCTTTTAAATTATACACATTTTGCTATCGACATCATTTGTTTTATGTTTCTTCTTCTTGCTATTTTTTTCTTTTTTAAAATAAAAACTCAGTGATTTTCTGGCAGCAAAGCAGAAAAGGAAAATATCTGAGCAATTGGCAAACACTTAAGTAAAAGGAAACTAATGTGAGATGGAATTTGCATTCTAGTCACTGGGGTGGTATGTAATCATGTACTGTATGCAGCTAAATGAGTCTGTTGTCTGGCTGTAATGAATATCTACATCCATCCTAACAGTTAATGAAGAATAAATGACTTATTATCCATGAATGATTGTGTCTAAATAGCTCTGCAACAAAAACAGAATATTAAAATGTGTAGCTAAAATAGATCTTAAATGATAATGAACCTAGATTATTAATTAATTTTTACAGAATCATAAGGTTCACTGCTTTAGAATGAACTCAGCACTGGCATAGTTTAAGCACAATGAAAGGCTCAAAGTCTGAATTTAAAATAGGTTTTAATGTATTTGTATGAATGTATATGTATATGCATGCATATATGCATATTTAAACATATGTATATGCATATATACGGACATACATAAAGACATACACATTTAAAGGAAAACTTAATTTTGTGATATATATTTGCTGCTTTAAAACTGACAGCATTTAATTAAGCTTATCTACCAAAAATGTTAAAAATTCAGGATAATATAGAAGGTGCTACATCGCCATTGTTTTTTGTAGTTGAGTAGTATTCCATGGTATACATATACCACATTTCATTAATCCACCCATGTATTGATGGGAACTTTGTACCCCCATAATATCCTGAATTTATAAAAAAAGCATTAGAAATTTATGTTTAATAGATTCATTTATGAGTTATAAATTTAATATTAAAAGGAAAGATTTCTATATTAGAGTTATTTTTGATAAGCCTGAAGTTCATGCATAATTTTGAAATAAAGAGACTATAATATTTGTGAAAAAATAAAAGGAGTATCTTTTAGATTATAATTTTTTACAGCTTTATTCAGTTATAATTGACAAAAATTATATATGTATAAGGTTTATTATGTAATTTTTACATACGTATACATTGTGAAATGATTACCACAATCAAGTTAATTAATACATCCATCACCTTACATGGTTACCTCTGGGTGTGTGTATGATGGGAATATTTAAAATGTAGTCTCTTAGCAAATTTCAAGTATGCAATACATTGTTGTCAACTATAGATAGTCACTATGCTGTAAATTAGGTCTCCAAAACTTGTTCATCTTATAATTTAAAGTTTCCACCCTTTGATCAATAATTTTCCATTTTACTCCACTCTAGTCCTCTGGTAACAACTCTTCTTTTCTCTGTTAATATGAACTCGACTTTTTTAGATTCCACATATAAGTGAAATTATACATTATTTGTCTATCTGTGTCTGGCTTATTTCACTCAGCATATTGTACTCCAGGTTCATTCATATTGTTGCAAATGACAGAATTTCTTCATTTTTATGGCTGAACAATATTTCATTATACAGACATGGACACATAGATGTGTATATATGCATATATTTTTCATATTGTTTTTATCCATTCTTCTCTTGACAGACAATTAAGTTGTCTCATATCTTGACCATTGTGAATAATGTTACAATGAGCCTGGGGGTGTGGATATCTCTTTTAGATACCAATTTCATTCTCTTTGAATATATACCCCAAAGTGGATTGCTAGATCATATGGCATTTCTATTTTTAATTTTTTGAGGAAGCTCAATGCTGTTTTCCATAATGACTGTACTAATTTACATTTCTACCAACAGTGTGCAAGGGCTCCTTTTGCTCAACATCCTTGTCAACAGTTGTTATCTTTGGTCTTTTAGATAACAGCCATTCTAACAGGCATAGCATTGTGTAGCTAACACAATGAGCACTAGATTTCAGCCACTTCTTGTTACACATAGTAGAGACACAATAAATTAATGAATGACATTTTAGCATTTAAGAAAGCATATCTACAGTTAGTAATATTTTTTGTTTTGTTTTGTTTTCTGACATCGATTCCTGGAAAGGACAGCAATATTTTATCTTACAGAAAGATGGCCTACCTGTATCAGTAATGCTTATTTCAAATTGTCATTATGATTTATTTCATGGCTATACAACTGAAATATCAGAAATATAGGAGTCTGTACCTTTCAATTGTTGGTCATTTTCAAGATTAATTACATTTGAAAACAAGTTTGGCAGACCAATGTATATATGGGTTTAATCCATAGTGATCTCCTGCTCTTTTCATCAAGTGTCAGTATTTTAAGATATCTCTAATTGATGCTAATATCACGAGTGTTTGCAGATAAATTAACATTTATTGTGTTTCTGAAAAGTGCTAAAACTATGCTAGGAAAATATCAAGGACATTTTCCTGTGTAGATACAATAATGATTAAAGAAAAATAAAGGAAAAACTACAGTAGATAGTACATATAGTAGAGCAAACACAAATAAATTTGTATGGTAATACATGACAACAAAAAGAAATATGCAAATAATAGAATAAATCAATATTTGATATTTTTTACCATGGTAATTTTTACTACAACTCATTGTCATGCTAGTTGTTATAGTGGAATAATGTACCTGAGAAGCAACATTCTTATTCTGTATCCTCAGAATTGAAAAAGATCAAAATACAAATTTCTATAGACTTTCATATCTTCCTATATTCCTCTCATGTTACTTACATACTTCTGAGGCTTACCAAAAATGTGGTTACTTCTTCTTTTGGAGTAATTAAACCAAATTAATTTACAAAAATATCCATTACAAAACAATGAGAGATAATATACATACTGAGCAGAAGTTGTATTCTGAAACTAGACTTTCTGGTTTGAATCCTAAAATTGCTAATGAGGAATTACATAACTTTAGAAAAAAATAACTTAATTTCCTTGTGCTTTAGTTTCCTCATTTGCAAAGTGGAGCTACTCACTTGACAGAGTTATTATAAGAATTAAATAAATCAATTTGATAAAATGTGGTAAAGATACATTGAATATCTGAACACTCAAAAAAGTATTTATTTTCTACCTTGGTGAAAAAAATAAAGATTTTTTTTTTAAATTACAAGTCTATATATACCTCCAATAGAGTCCTTTCTATCATTAGTATTTGATATTTTAATGAACATACAAAAATCATACACTTTAACTTATTTTTTTATAATGCAAGAGTTTTCCACATTTCACAAATTTTTTTACTTCCCACTTGTGTATTATTTTGTATTCCCATTTGACTTTTAGATTTCTTATACAGTTGTTCATGTATACTGTAAATCAAAGACTAACAGGAAGGTTATGACTTGAACAGTAAGCATTTGAGGATTCTTATTTTGAAAATGTGTGGATTCTAAAGCTCATTTATTTTTTGAGTAATAAGTATTTATATTGACAGTGGGATTTCAATGAAGTTTTCAGTGACTGGAGACACATCTCACATTAAATTAAGAATATTTAAAACCAGAGAAGATTATCTTATATTTTAGTCACAGCTGAAAGGCAGCATTACATATAAGTATACAGTATTAAATATAAAAAAATTACATTTCTTATGTGAGGGAGAAATAAAGACTTCCTCAGACAAGCAAAAATTGAGGAAATTTGTCAAGACCAGATCTGCCTTGCAGGAAGTACTCAGAAGTGCATTTTACAAGGATCAACACAAGAGTCACATACTGGTATAAAATCACTCAAAAGCTGAAGCTCAGAGCCTGTATACCATAATGGCTCACGTGATAAAACAAAACAGTAAAGTTCTATTCAACAGGATGAGCAAAAATCCACTCCACTTATCGATGCTTTCAATAAATGTGAATACCTTGGATTCCCCACTCAAGAAATATAGGCTGGTTGAATGTATAAGAAAATAAAAGCCAAGTATCTTCTTTCTCCAGGAAACACATTTAACCCACAAGGACTCATTCAGACTCAAGGTGAAGGCAAGGAAACAATATTCTATGCAACAGGAAACCAAGAGAAAGCTAGTGTAGCCATTATCATATCAGATAACATGGAATTCAAATTAGCAAAAGTAAAGGAAGACATAGATGGTCATTATATAATGCTGAAGGGAACAATTAAACAAGAAGACATAAAAATCACAAACATTTATGCACCTAACACAGGTGCCCCAGATTCATAAAGCAAACCCTACTTGATCTAAACAAAATGATAAACAGCAGCATCACAATAGCTGGAAACTTCAATACCCCACTGACAGAAAGGGACTGATCCTCAAAGCAGAAAATAAGCAAAGAAATGATGGACTTACGTGGAACTCTAGAACAGACAGGACTAGCAGACATTTACAGAACATATTACCCCAAAACCATTGAATATATTTTCTTCTCATCAGCTCATGGTACATTTTCTAAGACCAATCATATCCTAGGGCACAAAACATGTCCTAATAAATTTAAAAAAACAGAATTATAACATGTATCTTCCCAGAACACAGTGGAATAAAATTAGAAATCAATTCCAACAGATATAATCAATTCTACATAAAGTCATGTAAATTAAACAACCTACCATTGAATTATTATTGGGCCAAAGAGGACATTGAGATGGAAGTCAAAAGTATCTTAAAACTAAATGACAAAGGGGATACAAGTTATCAAATTCTGTGGGATTCAGCAAAAGCAATCATAAGAGGAATATTCATAGCCATAAATGCCTACATCCAAAAGACAGAAAGATAACAATTCAACAACCTAATACATTGCATCAAGGAATTAGAATAGGAAAAGCAAACCAAGCCCAAACCCAGCAGAATAAAAGAAATAAGTAAAGTCAGAGCAGAACTAATAAGATTGAGGACAAAAGAATTATACAGAAGATTAATGAAACAATAAGTTGCATCTTTGAAAAGATAAAAATTGATAGGCCTCTCACTAGGTTAACCAGAAATAGAAATTTAAGGACCCTAATAGCTCAATTAGAAATAAAGGAGATATTAAAACTGATACCACAGAAATACAAAATATCATTTTTGAATACAATGAAAAACTCTATGCACATAAACTTGAAAACATTTAGCGAATGGACAAATTCCTGACACATGCAACCTCCGTAGGCTCAACAGGAAGAAATATAAATCCTGAACACCCAATATCAAGTAACTAAATTGAATCAGCAATAAAAAATCTGCCAGGAAAAAAAAAAAAAAAAGTCCTGGACCAGATGGTTTCAAAACCAAATAAGAAGTTGACCTACAAATAACTGGTACCAATACTGAAGAAATTATTTCAGAACATAGAGAAGGAAGGAATTCTCCACATTTCATTCTACAAAGCCAATATCACCTTGTTACCAAATCCAGGAAAAGACAGAGCAAAAAAAGAAAGCTACAGACCAATATCCCCTATGAATATAGATGTAAAAATTCTAAATAGAATCCTAGCAAATTGAATTCAGCTGCACATCAAAAAAAAAAAAAAATCCACCACAACCAAGTAAGCTTCATACCAGACATGCAAGGAGGGTTCAACACACACAAATCTATAAATGTGATTCACCACTTAAATAGAGGCAACAAAGACCATGTAACCCTCTCATTAGATGCAGAAAAAGCAATTGACAAAATTTAGCACACTTTTACGATAAGAACTCTTAACAAAATAGACATAGATAGATCATACTTCAATATTATAAAAGTTATATACAACAAACCCACAGCAAACATTGTACTGAATGGGAAAAATTTGAAAGCATTCCTGCTTAGAACTGAAACCAGAAAAGGTTGCCCACTGTCACCACTTCTGTTCAACAAAGTAATATATATATCGCAATAGTGTGTTCATGTAAAATTGTTGGCAGTAGCTAGAAAGCAAATAAAGCGAGAGAGATTTTTTCCATTTAAGTCTGATTGATGAGCTTTTGAGGATATAGTGTTCATGTGTGTGTGTGTGTGTGTGTGTGTGTGTGTGTGTATGTGTGTAAGGTATAACATAAATTTGAAAATTTTGCAAACTCTAAATGCACAGATCTTTTTTAACTGCTAACTTTGCTAACTTTGGAGGCTTCAGTCTGTTGTAACTCTTCCAGAGAGAAATTTAATTATGCATTTTTGTTCCAGGAAAACTGATCATCACTGCCACAAACTTGGTTTGGAAATGCTACCTGATGTTTTGCCACCTCCTAGATTTTTTTTTCTTTTTTTGGCATCTACTTCCTTTCTGATGTCACACTAAAGAAGGGTGGATCTATTTAGCAATTTTTTATTTCAGAATAGGTTTACTTCCAAAGAATACTTCCCAGAGTGAATGTAAAAGAAAACTGAAAAATTGTTCACTCCAATTTGTGTACAGCAACATATAACTCTACCAGAGTGAACCCAGCTGTGATAAAGCCTTTGGAATTGTTTTCTTGACAGCTACATCAAGAAGCTTAGTATCTTCCATATTCCTTTTTAACTTCTTGCAGAACCAATACCGTCTTTGAATGTCAGGATGGCAGGGATGAATGGCTAAGAGATTAACATAAAAACAGAAACAAAGCAGGAATTCTTTTCTCTGGTCTCCCTTATTTTCCATGTTCCCTCTCCCATCTTCCTTTTCTCTCAACCTACTCATCATACTATATTAAAACACAGAGAATGACACATCATTTCTGGAAAACTAAATATGGCTCTACAATATGTTCCCTCTAATTGACTTTACTCCCCTTGCTGGGAGATACTTGTAGTCCTAATTTGCTGCACCCATTTTCACCTTGTTTTCAAATAATCTAATGAATAATTTATTCCCAAAATATCAGTGATGTAGGTTGTAGCAATATTTATTCATCTGATTATCTAAATAACAAAATTTATGTTAAATCAAAACTCTAAGATTGTGTATCTCATGTTGCCTAGATAACTCAATACTTTTACAATGCAGGATTTATGTTAGAGTAAAAAACTATCTGAAGCTTAAAAAACATCAATAATGTCGGTACTTAGAATGAGTCCCCTTAATTACTCTTTCCCAGGTCTCTTTGCCCAGGGCTGTCTGGACCGTGTATGTCATTCATGAAGTGCACAAGGAGTTTTCAAACCACAGAGTGTCTTTGCTATTTACATCAGCAAAGGCAAAAGGGGTGGTAATTCCAGATTTACAGGAAAATTCCTGTCCACATCCAAAAGGGAATGAATTTTGGAAAACATAATGTGTATAGTTAATCTTCAGTCTAAAAAACAATTAGTCTAGGAAAGCGATGGCTACAAGCTAGCACAGATGGAAGTTACCTGAGATAAGAGGAATGTGACTTAAATAATAAATAAGTATGCAGTCTTTTAGTGAAAATGCAAATTGATCTTCCCATAATAAGAACAAAAATTCTTTCCCAAGAATGGCTTTACATTAAAAAAAAAAGAAGAAATACTCTACGTATTGTTAAAAATAGTCTTCTTACATAGATTTTGCATCTAATGTTTGTTAAAACAAAGCATGATATTAACCAGCTAGTAAGGAAAAACATCATGGTATAAAACATCTGCATGAACAGTGGTGTTTTGAATTTATACTTAAAACAAATTTTCAATAGAAGGTTTACACTTTATCATATATAAAATTAACTTAAGAATAAAGATTCTGTGATTCTTTAAGTTAAAATTGTATAGAGATGGCAATATAAATAAAAATCCATCAGATATTGTATTCATACAGAAAAATAAACAGCCCAAAATATCTATGTGTGTCACGATTGGAATAGCCTTGAGCTTCTTTAAGTACCAGGGAGAAAAATAATACCATGTAATTAGAATTTGTTTAAAATAACTTGGAAGATTAGCACACATATTTATTGTATAAAAACAATATTAAAATTCTTTAAAAACAATGTTAAGGAATAAGAAATTTCCGACATTAAGGAAATTGGGACAAAAAGTATTTCCTGACAAGAGGAGGAGAGTCAATTAGAGGGAACAAGTTGTGGAACCATGTTAGGTTATAGTGAAATCTATGTTTTAATATAAAATATGAAGAGTAGGGGAGGAGAGAGGTAGTATGGAAATAAAGGAGATTGGAGAGAGAAATTCCCACCATGTTAATGTATTAATCTCTTAGTCATTCATCCCTGCTGTCCTGATATTCAAAGGCAGTATTTGTTCCTCAAGAAGTTAGAAAAGGAATATGGAGGATACTAATCTTGATGTCGCTGTCAATGCTTTATCCACAATAGACATCAATCTCAGTATGTTCTTCCTTTATAGAGAAATATTTTTGAACTTCCTTTTGGTGTTTGCTGTCAGTTACTATCAATCAGTAAAACATTTTTTAAAGCAAACCAGAATACAATTTTTAGGTCACCTTTATTTTGCTGCTTTTCAGAGGAGGTATATAAAAACGACAAGTGCTTTCATTGAATGAATGTCATGTGTATTAAATACATCTTTTAAGTATGCTAGACACTTTCACAGTCATTGAATATCTTACAATTTATGTGAGAAGGTGTGCAAGCCTAATCTCATTCTTATTTCATTTGGAATATGACATTACTACCTCAGAGACTTAACTTGACATAAAAATATTTTTCTTTAGTTAGAAAAAGTAAATTTAAGTACCTACTAATGAACACTCACCTTGATTAACATTAAAAAATACACAGGCCTTCATTTTCAATGTCTTTCTTCATTAGAAAGTCACTTCTCACTTAGTGATTTTAAACTCATCTGTGGAAAGCATAAAAGAATGTTTTGAACTTGCTTAGTTCAGCTAAGAGTTTCCAAGCATAATTTATAAAAGAATTATATGTTAGATTTTCTGAACTAAAAAATAGGACCAGTTGGTGATAATGGAATAGCCAAACATTTTAAAATAAATGTACCTTTGAACTGTGTATTTTATTTTCATAAAAATAAAGCAGTATAAACACATCACAGTTAATTTTAACATTCTGTGAATAACATGAAATTCAAACAATTTATATAAGCCTTTAAAAAATCATCTTTTTTGAGCATATAAAACAAAGTAAATTATTACTTAAAACTAAATTGTAACAATGCAATATATCAATGCATCAAAAAATGATTATTTAATAAACAAAGTCATGTTGCTCCCACACACTCACATTAGCATTTGGATGGATATGCCATTATACTCTGTTATAATGATACCTTAAACTCTTGCAATTTTGTTCCCTTTGTTGAAGAAAGATAAATTTCTTACTTTTTCTCTATTACAGAACAGACATTTATCAACTGAGGAAATGAAATATTTCTTACTGGGATTGTTTACAGTTCCTTGACTTCTATCTTCTAAAATATAAAGAGATTTTGAGTTAAAAACAAAGAAACAAGAAAACTAAATTGTAACTGATGAAATGAAATAAAATAACTTCATTATACCTATTTTAACATTGCATACATTTAGTGTTCATTTTGTTGATTATTAATGAGCTTAATCCCACATTACAATAAATGAATATTAT
This sequence comes from Lemur catta, assembly GCF_020740605.2. Taxonomy (NCBI): domain Eukaryota; kingdom Metazoa; phylum Chordata; class Mammalia; order Primates; family Lemuridae; genus Lemur; species Lemur catta. The sequence goes on along the minus strand of NC_059139.1, from coordinate 16,686,277 downwards.
TTATAAATGTAAAAATCAGATTACCATCATTATTTTTTATTATTCAATGAGAAAAGCAATGAAACATTCATACTCAATCATTCTTAAGGATATCTGAATAACACAAACTTTGTATTAGTTTACAAACATAAACTGAACAGCATAAACTCCTCTACATGCAATCTATAATCAAAAAATGGAAAAATCTGACATTGTAAGCAACATACCAGTTATTCGATCTGTAATTGAAAGCCTAAGAGTGTAAGAGTAATAACAAGGGAAATATAAAGCAAAGTGGCTATACACTGTTAGGATGTGACTTATTTTACTATATTTAGGCAAATGAGTTTTCCTCTATGGGTAATGGCTTTCTTACTGAATATATATATATATATATATATATATTTTTTTTTTTTTTATTTGAGACAGAGTGTCACTTTGTTGCCCAGGCTAGCATGCCATGGCATCAGCCTAGCTCACAGCAACCTCAAACTCCTGGGCACAAGCAATCCTTCTGCCTCAGCCTCCCAAGTAGCTGGGACTACAGGCATGGGCCACCATGCCTGGCTAATTTTTCTATATATATTTTTAGCTGTCCATATAATTTCTTTCTATTTTTAGTAGAGACGGGGTCTCGCTCTTGCTCAGGCTGGTCTCGAACTCCCGAGCTCAAACACCGAATAAAAAATTTGATTGAACTAAAGTTTGTGACCTCCCATGTAATTCAATAATTTATAATTTAAAAATAAAATGTAAATGACCATGTTTAGGATAAGAAGTCGAATACAACTCAATAGAATATAATTGATTGAGGAATGGACACGTACTTCTATTCCTCAACCATGACTTCATCCTTAGATATTGCTGTAAGTGGCCACAGAACATGAATGAAAACTCGAAGAAAATTATCTTTTGTTTTTCCTGTTGGATTCAGGATAAAGGTAAATAAGATTAGGTACAGAAAAATAAAGAATGATATATTTCTCACTCAACCAATTTGGAACTAAAATAAGTACCTGCTACTCTTATATTAGTTTGGATTAAATAAATGAAGGCACTGAATATCTAGTAAGTAGACAATTTTGCTGTCAAGGTAAATATAGTACATATACAATTAATAACTAATTTTGTAAACTTTATTAGTGTATTAAAATAACACTTTTCTTTGTATATAAACAAAAGTGACAAAGATAGACTGTACTTTTACTCATGTGGATATTTAAAAACACACACTGGCTTGTCTGGATTTACGTACCTGCCTCTGACCTTAAAATTTTCTCACCTCAAAGTGCACCTCTGGATTTAATTTCTAAACTATTGTGGGCCCCAGGTTTCTGCTTATTGTAAGAATTCATTCAAGCAAGCCATCCTCAAAAAGGTTTTTTTTTTTTTTTTTTGAGACAGAGTCTTGCTCTGTTGCCCAGGCTAGCATGCCATGCCATCAGCCTAGCTCACAGCAACCTCAAACTCCTGGGCTTAAGCGATCCTACTGCCTCAGCCTCCCAAGTAGCTAGGATTACACGCATACGTCACCATGCCCGGCTCATTTTTTCCATACTCAAAAAGGTTTGATGTCAATTTTAGGACTCTCCAAAGATCACATGGATAAAAGTAAGTGGCCCAGCCTATCAGTGTCATTACCATTAACGGATAAATAGCAGGAGTAAGAGTGAAGTGACAGAACTGGCCTAATGGAAGATAGAATCAATGACTAATATCTGAAAAATTAGCTCTAATTTTGTTTTATCAATGTTCACTTAGATGATAGAATTAAATATCTATGTCTATGGATGTCTGAGAGTATATTAATAATCTTAGACATATTTATTAGTATACTTCATTTTATCATACTTATATCTTAAAATTATAAAATTATATGCATATAGCTTAATAATTGAAAATATTTAGTAGCAAAATGATTACTGATTTTCATACTTTCATAATATCGTTTAATGTCATTAATCACTGCTGAATTTAGCTTTAGAATACAATCTGGAATAATTTTCCTTGTTGAAATGAAAAGGGTGTGTTTATAACGGACTTATTTTTGGATCTAGTGAAGTAAATTTCTTAGTAACATTAACTTGACTTTCACCTACTTGTGGTCAGTCATATTTAGTGCATGATCAAGTATTTTAAATAAATCACAACATAGCACTGATCTAATTTAATCAAATAACAGCAAGGCTTAATTTCCTGGGCAAAAAAAGATATATTTTAAATAACTAAACATAGGATCTATCTATAGAATTTCATTTTATAGATAAGGAAATTAAAGCACAGAGAAATAAAATGATTCATACAAGTAGAAGGCCACAGTGTAGGAAGAATAGAACAAGTATCCAGATTTTTATATTCTTAAATTAATACACTGTCTACAAGATCTTATTGTGCAATTTCAGTACAAGAGAAAAATTACCCTCACACATTACTCATGCATATAACATGTCTGCATTATAACTGTTTAGCGGTGCTATTAACATGGATATTTTCTCCAGAGCACTTATTCACAATCATAATTGATTAAAAAGTGACTATTTCTGTTCTTGTTTACTTAAAGTTTACTGATTTATAAGCTGTATGTGCCTAACAACTACTTGTGTTCAATATTTTTTTTTTTTTTTTGAGACAGAGTCTCGCTTTGTTGCCCGAGCTAGAGTGAGTGCCGTGGCATCAGCCTAGCTCACAGCAACCTCAAACTCCTCAGCTTAAGAGATCCTCCTGCCTCAACCTCCCGAGTAGCTGGGTCTACAGGCATGTGCCACCATGCCCGGCTAATTTTTTCTATATATATTTTACGTTGGCCAGATAATTTCTTTCTATTTTTAGTAAAGACGGGGGTCTCGCTCTTGCTCAGGCTGGTCTCGAACTCCTGACCTCAAGCGATCCACCCGCCTTGGCTCCCAGAGTGCTAGGATTACAGGCATGAGCCACCGCACCTGGCCTGTTCAACATTTTTTAGATACCTTCTGTTGGTTGGGAATTAATAAATGGGTATTTGTGAAATTAAATAATTCAAACTCAAAGCTGTTGGAAATTTAAATTGTTCTGAGCCTTGAGAAAATGGTGGCTATGCAGCCTGAGTCACTTGGCATACAGCAGCAACTTCTGCCCTTTTTTTCCTGTAAATAATTAGGAAGACCCATTTCCACCATAGATAAAACCCCCTCAGATGATTACCTCTCCTCATAGAGTAATAAAGTAATATTCCTTGGAATATAATGATCTGTAACCAATCAAATCCCTGCCACCTATGTGCTGATCTTGTAAGGAAAATGTAATCTTGCTAAAACTTCTCTGTCTCTGCCCATATAAGTGAAATTTTAACTTCTTCACTCTGAAATGCTGATCTCATCTGTTTGGAGTCAGTGATTCTTGGGTGGCTGTCCTAAGATTTGCACTTGAATAAACTCTATACTTAATAATATTTTCTGAATCTCATTATGTAAGGTTTACATTTGGTGACCACAAAAGGGACCTGAAGTGGACCGTCACTGACTCCTGTCACTTTACTGACAATTGGAGCCCTGGCACCAGCATGAATGACTTTGTCCGTCTGACCTTCTCAGAGTCAACAGGCATCTCTGCTAAGGCCCCTCTTGGGTTCAAATTTCCCAGCTTGGTTGAAGTTTAGTCTTTATTTGATCATCACACATTCCTAACTCACCAGGGTTGGAACTGAAGCTCAAGTGCAAGGTAGGAGTTTTGTTTGATTTTCTCTAGAGATTCTGCTGATCACAGATTTGTGATTTTTACGTTTCTCTGAGGTTAAGGTTTTGTTTAGAAAACGCTTAGAGTTTTTCAACCTTTTCTCTCCTTTGAAATTTTGATCAGGGAGAAAACAGTTTCTGTTTGAAAAAAAGGAAGTGAATCTTTGTGGCTTAAGAGAAAAATTCGTAATCTTTAAAACTGGCCAGATTCTGAAGTTTAGTTCAATTGACAAGTCTAAACTTTCTTCTTCTGACAAAATTATAAAAGCCTCTCTGCGAGGATGAGATAAGTGCAGAAGATAAGAGACACTGTTCCTCCTGGCCAAAAGGCCCCTAAGGTGACCTAAGGTCTTATAGAAGTGTTGGAGCTTTTCACTCATGATGTGAAAAGATCTTATAGGGAATTTCTTAATAAGAACATACAGGGGACCTTGTTTCATCTGGTGGGGACTCTGTGTCCGGTGGAGAAAACCTGTCTTGTTTTACTCATGATGGTCAAAAGTAGAATTTAAAGACATAGTTAAAGAATTCCTGGATCTTCTTCAGGACCCCATTGAATTTGCTAAAGAATTCAAATTAACATTTGAACTTATGACCCTAGATTCTCTGATTTATATCAATTGGTTCACATGTTATTAATAGTATCAGAAAGTAAAGTCAAAGATTGAATAGCAAAGGGAAATTCGAGAAATCTTCTACAGCAGCAGTCCCCAACCTTTTTTACAAGAGGTACTAGGTCATCATTGTTTTTTGTGGCTGAGTAGAACTCCATGGTATACATATACCACATTTTATTATAGGGAGAACTACGAAACACTGAGGAATGAAATAGCAGAGGATGTAAATAGGTGGAAAACCATACCATTCATGCTCATGGCTTGGCAGAATCAACATTGTTAAAATGTCTATGCTACTCAAAGTGATCTGCAGATTCAATGCAATCCCTATTAAAATACCAACATCATTTTTCACAGATCTAGAAAAAATAATTCTATGCTTTGTATGGAACCAGAGAAGACCTCATATAGCAAAAGCAATCTTAAGCAAAAAGTACAAATTAGGAGACAAAAACAGACAAAAACAGACAAAAGCAGACAAAGCAGACAAAAACAAAGCAACAAAAAGGCTGATCACTTAGTCCCTTAAGCACCCAAGTCTCTTGGGATCACCAAGACATGTGAAAGGGAAGAACTGATTCAAAGGTAACACCTTGAAGATCTATTCCCACAATAGCATACTTTATCCAAATCACCTCCCACTAGGCTTTTTGATCATTCAAAAGGAAAGTCTAACTTACAGGTGATTATACTTCTGAAATTGAGACTTCCTCTTTAAGGAGAGATCCGCCATTAGAAACAATTGGATTCCTGTTTAATAGTCAGGGTGCCTCTTCATGCAAATGTTTAGACCAATGGTCTCATATAACTCAGAATACCTCAAATTGCAATGGCCAAAGTGGCATACTTTTGAAATATCTAAACTAGTTTATCTGCATTCTCAGTTACAAGAAGCCAGCTCTAAAATAGAACAAAATAACTGGGAGAAATATTTTCAGTGCTGCTTAGAAACTTCTAAAAGAGGTTCTGATAGAGTCATTTCTTTGCAAGAGGAAAACAAAAAATTGTCAAAAAAAAAATCTGAATTGAAAAAGATCCCCTCCATCAGTTCCTCCTTCTCTCTTGTCGGAACTTCCTTGTCTGGACTTACTTCTACTTCCTCCTCCTCCTCCTCTTCTCTCTGTTGTCCTGGCTCCATTTTGAGAACACTCTGTGTCCGGTGGAGAAAACCTGTCTTGTTTTACTCATGATGGTCAAAAGTAGAATTTAAAGACATAGTTAAAGAATTCCTGGATCCTCTTCAGGACCTCATTGAATTTGCTAAAGAATTCAAATTAACATTTGAACTTATGACCCTAGATTCTCTGATTTATATCAATTGGTTCACATGTTATTAATAGTATCAGAAAGTAAAGTCAAAGATTGAATAGCAAAGGGAAATTCGAGAAATCTTCTACAGCAGCAGTCCCCAACCTTTTTTACAAGAGGTACTAGATCATCATTGTTTTTTGTGGCTGAGTAGAACTCCATGGTATACATATACCACATTTTATTATAGGGAGAACTACGAAACACTGAGGAATGAAATAGCAGAGGATGTAAATAGGTGGAAAACCATACCATTCATGCTCATGGCTTGGCAGAATCAACATTGTTAAAATGTCTATGCTACTCAAAGTGATCTGCAGATTCAATGCAATCCCTATTAAAATACCAACATCATTTTTCACAGATCTAGAAAAAATAATTCTATGCTTTGTATGGAACCAGAGAAGACCTCATATAGCAAAAGCAATCTTAAGCAAAAAGTACAAATTAGGAGACATCAATTTATCAGACTTCAAGCTATACTATACTGCAAAGCTATAGTAACTAAAACAGCATGGTACTGACACGAGAACAGAGACATAGACCAATGGAACAGAACTTAAAACCCAGATATAAAATTATCCTCATATAACCATCTAATATTTGACAAAGCAGACAAAAACATACAGTGGGGAAAAGAATCCTTATTCAATTAATGGTGCTGGGAAAATTAGATAGCCACATGTAGAAGACTGAAACAGGATCTGCACCTCTCACCTCTCACAAAAATCAACTCATGGTGGATAACAGACTTAAACCTAAGGCATGAAACTATAAGAATTCTAGAAGAAAGTGTTGGAAAAACTCTTACAGACATTTGCCTAGGGAAAGAATTTATGAGGAAGACCCCAAAAGTAATCACAACAACAACAAAAATAAATAAGTGGGACCTGATCAAATTAAAAAGCTTCTGCACAGCCAAGGAAACTATCATGAGAGCAAATAGACAGCATACAGAATGGGAGAAATATTTGTATAGATTCTTGAATTTCAGAAACTTCAGTTTGTTTTGTTTTGCTTCTTCTGTTTTGTTTTAACAGTAGGTTCATTCAGGATAGATATTCCACAGCACTATGTAAGAGTAACTTTATTGGTTTTATTCCTGATCAACTTGTCTAGGCCTCAAATAAGACCATACTGCTTAAGTAGGAAATAAATGTTTTCTATTGTTTTGCAAATGTCTTGACCCAGAATTTGGAAACATAAAATGGCACAAACCTTTAGTAAAAAGAACTGAAGACTATCTGGCTAAAATGAGGCTGAAGCCAGTGACAATCAAATTCTCACTTGAAGTTATGAGGGCAAGACTTTGTGAGAGAGATTACACTATTCTTAAGACTTTATTATTAATATATTTTTTACGTATATCTAGGTTCCTATTTCAACATGTTCTGTAGAGCTAATTACAAAGACATTCTATAAAAAGACTTAGCAGAGGATCTGCAGTAATTTGGAAAGTTATATTGCCAAATTCTGATAAATATAGAGAAGAAATTATTAGGAGAAAAGAACATTTGCTTACATTCCTGCAGACTGCATAATAAAAGTGTTTAAAGATGAATTCTTGTCTTCTGTATGGTAAATTCAGTTTTAGCATTTTGTTTGTTTGCTAAACAAAGATAAAATACCAGATATCTCCTAAACTAAGGTAGAATGTATAATCCCTTTCTTGGGGATAAAGAAAATGCACAGTAGATTTCAAAAGTGAAACTTGCTCACCCTTCACATTTTCTAAACCAAGAGGAGTTAATCCATTCAAAGTGGTTAAGAAATGGCACAGTGAAGGAAGTCTCTGGTATCTTTGAAAATGGTTTGTCCCTAGTTGCTATTGGTGGTATCCTTTCTTCAAAAAAATGTTGATGAAATAACCCCTTAGTTTTAGTGAGATTGTAGAGGATTCCAAGACAGAGTAGATAGTCGGCAAAAATCTATTGAGTGATATTTACTTTAAGGCAGCAGGCTGTTGTAGTCAATAGAAACATTTGACTGCCCTTCCCACTGTTGGTAACTTAGCCCTATAGTATATTTTTTAAATAGATATCTTCAACAGCTACAGCCACATTGGATTCCTGACCCGTAATAAAAAGGGCTAGGTGAAAACCCATGCAATGACTCTTCCATGTAAAAGTAGTTATTAGAAATGCAAACCATCAAATTTATAAAATGGCACAGATAGTTCCATTATAAAAGACCTAAACATTGCCAGGGCTGTAGTTCCTAATCATGTCCCAATTTAAATCACTAGTTTCACTAATGCACAAAATACAAAGGTCAGAGAATGACAATGAATTATAGTGAGCTTCATTGTGTGCTAACTCTAATTTCAGCTGCTCATCCAGATGTGATCAACTTATTAGAACAAATAAATATAGGCTCTGCCACCTGGCACTGAGCTATTTATCTGGAAATCATATTTTTCTTTGTTCCAGTAAGTCGGAACTATTAGAAGCAGGGAAAGCAGTAGATGTCACCATTCTGCTGCAGGTTGAGGTAATGGCTCTGGCTCTTTCCCACAAGAGAATCAGCTGAACATTTCATCACTTCCTAGCTGGTCAGGCACTTCCTACTCTGATTCATGTGACATCCTGTTCATAGGATCTGAGGAACAAGAAGTAGCCATTGCCACGTATGTCTTCCTAAGTATCTGTGTATGAAAAAAATGGGGAAACATCCTACAAAAAGAGCAACTCACTGAAATTCTTCAAGGTCCAAAGTTCTTAGAGAGTAAGGCCAGACTGCATGTGAATTGTGGCATTAGTGATACTAAATTTATACTCTTTGAAATCTACTCAGTGTATATTTGTTGGTTAATATTTAATCAAGTATAATAAGTATTTATTAAGCACACAAAATACTTTTAATTTTTAGGGTATGGAGTTAGTATATAACATTTTGGCATAATTATATTCCAAATATATTTTATTGCTTATTATTTTTACTGTATTTCTATACGTTTTTTGGCTCATCTTTAAGTAATAACTGCTGTGTACATTCAACAGCTGCTTTATCTCTATTCAGTGAATTTGTCATTGAATTTCTAGTACATTCTCTTTCCCTTATAAACAGCGATGTTTCTTGGCACATAAATACTGGCGTGCCTTTCTTCATTCTCTACTACTTCGTTTATCATTATGAACTATACTCTTGTCCCACAAAAGTCTTTGTCTTTAACTTTATTCTATCTCTTAATAATATGATAAACACTGGTTTCTTTTTGTTTGGCCAGATAGCAAATATATTTGCTTTAAATATTTTCTTTAAATGTATATTGGGTCATTACTAAAAAGCACACAGTTTATTACTTTATTTGTACTCAGTCCTCTTTTTTTCTGTTATTATGTTATTTACTTTTATGACTGTTTTATATTCATATACACATGAATAAAATAATCATGTTTTCTTGTTGGAACATCTAACTATTCTAACTGTGAGATTTACATTGATTAATATTTTTACATGAGAAGGAGGGTAGTTGTAAAAAAGAAGCTAAACACTGTAGTTTCCCCCTGGAGCATTTGCTGAATTATTAGGTTCTTCAGGACGAAAGGCTAAAAAGCTGAACAGAAATTCTGTGAAAATAGAGAGGATTTGTTTGTAGTTTCAGTGGGTTAAGAAGATAAAAATAAATATTTATGACCCATGAAGCAGGTTTGGTAGTAATTAATAAGTATACTAGGTTGCCAATGGTAATGTATAATGAGAATCAGACAAATTACAGGTAAATAGAGCATTGTAAAAGCAGCTTCTGTCCTCAAATGAGCTCAAACCTTGATTGCATTAAAGTCATCTACCTTCACTTTTTCAGCCTTATCAAAATTTCTACAATTTTTAAACAAATGTCTAATGTTTGCTTAAAAATAACAATGATACCAAGAAATAGATTTAAGTAAACAAATCAACAATAGTCCCAGAACCACTGATGGTCTTTTAAGTTTTAAAATAAATATAATTAATACGTTTGAGAAAATAGATAAGTTTGAGGATTTCACTAAAAAACTACATTAAAGGAATCAGGTAGATGGAAGGCTGAAGTGAGAAGATTTCTTGGGGCCAGTGGAGATGGAGACCAGCCTGGGAAACATAGTGAGACACCTTCTCTAAAAAAATTATTAAAAAAATATATATCTGGGCATGGTGGAACACAGCTGTGATCTGAGCTACATGGGAGGCTAAGAGGGGAGGATTGCTTGAACCTAGGAGCTTGAGGCTGCAGTGAGCTATGATCAGACCGCTGCACTTCAGCCTGGGTGACAGAAAGAGACACTGTTTAAAAAGCAGAAAAAATAAGAAAAAAAAGATTCAGATGGAAATTAATGAAAATTAAATTATAATATTTAAAAGTAGTTGAAAGCAAGAACATGAGATGGTTGAAAAAAAATTATTGAACACAGAAAAAGAGAATTAGTAACATAGAAGATAAGTTAGTTGAAAATACTTAGAAGCCACAGAGATCAAAATGAAGGAAAAAATACATATTTAAAATGCAGGAAAAACATTTACTAACTTCAGTGAAAATATTCAAGGTTTAAAAGAAGGGAAGTCTTTTCTGGAAAAGCAATTATGGCAAAATTAGTTGTTGACACAGCCTATAAAAAGAAATGCAAGTTCTGAGGCAGTAAGAAAAGAAATGCAGTATGAAATTATGAACAAAAGGAAAAGTAAATGTATAGGTTAGTATAAGTTACTAAGAGCTGAATAAAAAAGATAACGATGTGCTGCCAGTTTTAAAATTAATGTAAAACTAAAATTCATAAGGCAGACGAAAGGTAAATATAGTTACATTGTTGTAAATGTCTAGTTTTCTCAACAAGATAATTACAGCACTTTTTATTTTTCTACTATAATACATTTTAGATGGATATTGTAATCTCTAGAATAGTCCCAAAAACATAGTAAAAGAAAGCTAAAAATAATACAGAAATAAAGAGTAATAACTATGCATTTAAAACACAAACACACACACACACACACTCACACACACACACACACATATTTGCAAAGCAAAAAATGACAGGAAGAGAAGAGACCTGAAGTAAATATTAGGAGAAAAAATTCAAACTTCATTATGTTAGTAATAATTGTAAGTGTAAACAAAATGAATGAAATTAAGATTATTGTGCTGGATATGAACTAAACAAAACAAAACTCTGTGTTCCTTATAGAAGAAACACCTTAAATAAGAGCTTGGATGTGATGAAAACACATGAAATTAAAGAAAAAACAAACAAAATAATGTGCATGTTAACCTCTCCAAATTTTTGTATATCTATACATTATTTGAAAAAGTAGACTTGAAATCAGGATGATCTGTGGCAATAAAAATGAACATTTCATAATAATAAAAGGATTACTCCACAAAAACCACATTTTAAAAATTTTTATGGGCCTAATAGTACAGATTCAAAATTTATAAACAAAATATCAAGAAAATAAAGAGAATAAATTTATAAATTTCAAAGCACTGAGGAAGGTCTTAAAACACAGTGCTCAATCAATATTAAGAAAAAAAAAACAAAACCAGAAAATTTCTGAATGTTGGAAAGTTAAATAATATACTTTGAAATAAGGTATGTGCCAAGAATAGACCATAATAGAAATGTGTTGATTTGAATGTTAAGGAAAATGTGGCAGATTAAAGTTTGTGAGCTGCCTCTAAAATTGTGATTAGAAAGACAGATTCTTAAATACTTATATTACCTTTGAAAGGATCAGTTCATTGATTTGTATGAGTCTGATTTACTATCATTGATTTTAGATAGCACTCAATATTTGGTATTCTTTAGATTAATGACCAACGCAAGTGGCTGCAAACTTTTGTGAGGATATTTTTCTGAAAATGACAGGTAATTTACTACAGTGGATTAAAGGATTAAAGTTGTAATTTATGGGATCTATGCTGAGAGAAGTTCATATCCCACCTACGTCCCCTTATCCTCCAAAAAATACAACTAATTGTGAGTGGAAAGAGTACTGTGAGTTTAAGGATCCCTATTCTGGCTTTATGACATCTACTGGTGTCTCTCTCTTTCTGTCTGTCTGTCCATTCACTTCTCATTCATTTATCTATCTACATTTGCCCTTTATTTATATAAATCCACTATACATTTTAGAGCCTTGAGTATTTTTATGGTTCTTGGTAGTTTTCCACATGAAAATCTCCTCATTATTGTTACTTGGATAATTTTCAACATATGTTTTATCTATTGTCACAGTTATTTAACATTATCTTTCTTTCACTCACTAAATACAATCCAGGATTAGGAAATAGTTTGAACTCTACCTTCAATATGCATTGAGCATAAAGGCAAAATATCAATTGGCATCAGTGGCCATGAGAAATTTTTTCTTCTTTTTTTCCTTCGTTCCTTTTTTTTTCAGGCTGACTCATAAATATAGAACACAGTGTGGATGAGCTAGTCAAATCTGTTATCCCAGAAATGCTTCCCCACAGAACAATGATGACATTCCTGTGTTTACTACTTTAAGATGCTTTGATCAGTTAAAACCAATTTGATGGTCACCTAAGCAATAACATTCATCGGGTGTCAGGCAGATGGGGGGGAGAAGGAGAGGATCTGTATATACACACATAATGAGTGCAATGCGGACCGTCTGGGGGATGGACACGCTTGAAGCTCTGACTTGGGTGGGGCAAGGGCAATATATGTAACCTAAACATTTGTACCCTTATAATATGCTGAAATAAAAAAGAAGAAAAGATGCTTTGATCAATAAATATTCTTACGAGCACTGTTTTTCATGTGTTATGTGGGTCGTGTGTCTTGGTCATTGAAGAACTGGATCATATCCTACCACTCCACTGCTAACACTGATTTTAAACACCCATAGTTTCCTAACTGATCTCCTTTTTTCCAACTTTACCAGAGGAAGCTTTATAAAAGTAAATCAATTCATGTCAACTTTCAGGTCAAAACTCTCCAATAACTTTCCAATTCCAAATAAATACCAAAGTCCTTTGCAAGGCCTTCAGAGTCTCACAGGAGCTGACCTCCCTTTACGCTTCTGGTTTACATTTGTACTACCTCCTCATCTCTCCCTCTGCTCTGGTCTCACAGGCCTCCCAGCTCTTCCTCAAATATGTCATGCAACTCCTTTGTTGGTGCATTTGCCGTTGTTATACCTTCTGCCTGCAATCTTTTCTCCTATAACACTGCAACCAGATAACAGGTTTTCCTGTATTTGGCCAAATAAAATCTTCTTATTAATGATTCATGAAATATCTAAAATTATATCCTCTCTCTTTATAATCTTTAGATGCTTATCTTTTAATTTTATGTCTTATAATCATCTACCATATCATATATTTTCAGCGTCATCATTATTTGTAACCCCTAATAATTTTTGTTAGATTTCTTTTCTATGTTTGGGTCTTGAAAGAGTGAATCAGAAACATTTTAAAAGTATCAATTAAAAATGCACTCATGACAATTTTTAAATAGTGAACTTGAATTATACTTTATAATATGAAAAATGCTCCATTATTTGAAGTATAAAGGAAATTTTGATTGCCATTAACTTTGTTTTGAACTTTATCTTTTTATTTATATACTATAAAGTAAATATATGCTTGTATATACCTTAAGTTTCACATCTATTTTTCTATTTACAATAAAATTCAAACATTTTTTGAGTCTGCCAAAATAAGCTATTCTTTTCTCTAATGAATGCAGAAATTTAGTTTAAGGGACTATCATTAGCTCACTCATAGGATAATATTCAAATTGTCAACACCAACCATTTTCTTTAAGTTCCAAGGATTCTAATTTCTTTGTTACAAGTTAAAAAAGCATAGTTGTAGTTACTTTTTAAACATTAAATATTCCTCAAATATATAATTTCTACATTTTAAAAACTTTTTTTAAATATTAATCTTTACTCTTAACCACTTTGTAGAAAAAAGAATGCTTAGATAAATAAATACGAACTTAGTTGAGATGCCAAATATTTAATAAAAACATTTTTGCAACATTTGTACTCTACAACAGGGTTTGACAAACTACTATCCATGAACCAAATCTAGTCTGCCACCTGTTTTTGTTAATAATGTTCTTGTAAAGAACACAGCCAGACTCATTACTTTATGTATTGCCTATGGCTTTTTTTTTTTTGTACCACAGTTATAAATCTGAGTGGTTGCAACAAAGATATAAGGTCTGCAAAGCTTAAGATACTTTCTATCTGACATTTTACAGAGAAAGTCTGCCAACCTCTGTACTAGTAGATGATAAGGGTTAAAGTCTGTGAAATGGAAAAGACTGTAGTCTATGACTACCTTGAGATTTCTGGGACATTAAAGTCAGTTACCACAAGCTATGCTTGTAAATACACTCCTGAGGTCTCCAAGAGAAACCAAGATGGTCAAAAAGTAAAACTGAGAGTTATCATGAAGATTGGAATATAATTTTGATAAAGATTTGATCTAGGATTTATATCCTGACAAACTCATCATAAATTGAAAATATTTTACACTGAAAATTCATTTAATACATCTAACCTACTGTACATCATAGCTTAGCCTAGCCTACGTCAAACATGCTCAGAACACTTACATTAACCTAAAGTTGGGCAAAAGCATCTAACACAAAGCCAATTTTATAATGAAGTGTTGAATATCTTATGTAATTTGTTGACTATTGTACTGAAAGTGAAAATAAATCTATCGTATGGGTACCTGAAGTAGGGTTTCTCCTGAATGCATATGGCTTTTGCACTACTATAAAGTTTAAAAACCATAAGCTGAACCATCTGTAATTCAGAGACCATCTATACAATCTGCCATACTGAGGGTAAAGCATCATCTTAAACAATACTGTTCCATCACTTGTTTCCAAATCTTCTTGACACAGAAAAAATTGTAGATGCTTGGTATGATATTGCATCTTATATAAAATTAATTCTAGAAAAAAACACAGGAAGAAACATGCAAGAGAATTGAAAGTATTCTAGGCATCAAATTAATTGCTTTTATTTAATAATAGTATTTAATTCTCAAAATGAATGAAAAATAAAATGAAATGAATAGAATGACTCAGAGAGTTTAATTTGATGATATTCTCATTACAACCCTAGTGAATGATTGTTACAGAGGTGAGAGTGATGGTTGAGTAGCAATAAAAGGAATCAAAGTATTTAAGTTCTTTTGTAGACCTATCAGGTCCAGGTGAAATTTATTCTTTCACTTAGCTAAGTGTTCGCTTACACTACAAAAACACTAAAAACATTTATTAATGCGTTATTTTTTAAGATTTCTGCTCACTTCTGTTTAAAAACCTGAGCAAGATAAGAGTGGACATAGGTGATGTGATGAAGCAGGAACTTATGATGCCTGCAATTATTTGTTTAAAATGCTAATTACATAATGACTCCCTTAACAAAAAAATGAAAAAGAGGAAAAATGGTGGTTGTATCACAGAAGTAAATTATGGTACAATTTTGGACACGCTACATTTGCTTTGTTGTAGGATATGGAATAGAATAAAGAGGTTGGCCTAAGTAAGAGCACATGCGTGGTACTGGAAGCAGCAAGAATGTGTGGAATCACTTTATTCTTAGTTCACATCACCAGCTCTTCAATTCCACAGAGAAAGTATATGCCTGTTTTATTCCATATATTCTAGCTAATTTTACCAGAAACCTAGTTATGCAAAACTGATTTTGATCTGTATTGTAATTTGCCATATGCCTTCCTCATTCAAAAGATATCCTCACTTTTCTGTGGTGGTTTGCTAATCAGGTCTTTGAGTATCTTTGAGACCCTTGGGAATCATCTTGTCTCTAGTCTGACAGGGAACTAAAACAAATTTTCTTTTTCCTCCAAGGATACCAGTAAAATCATGAAGACATTTAAAAAATAAATGGATTATTGAAATGAAAGAAAATCACACTGTTGAGTGTCTGATACGTATACATTAAAGGAGAAAGGAATGAAGGAAGGTGTTAAATTTTATGAGTATGAAAGTGGGGCAATGCTTTCTATTTGCTCTTAAAGTCAGCTTTTTCTATTACATTAGATATTCTTTAAATGGTTATCCATGTGTAGCAATATACCTCACATAAATTTGCAGAAGGGAAGAGTTTACTCTGATATATTAAATCCCAAATAATAATTTTGAATATTAAAAAAAATTTCTGTAAAAACAGAAGAGTTTTATATGTAGTCAACCATGTCATTCTTTCTGGGGACTCTAAGGGGATATTCCTAGCTATGAATATAAATGTACATTAAATACATACTGAATTATAAATAATAGAAATAGAATTAAATAATCACAGTATAAAAGTAGTAAAACAATATTACTACAATGAAATGCTTCTCCTTGAACAAACTTTTACAGCTAAATTATGAGTACAGTAAAATGGAAATATTTATTAACTCCATCTCTGTTAGAGGTGGTACATATTGAAATATTTGTTCCACTTACTTTTCAATGTCATGCTTGTATCCTTTATAACTAAAAGGATATTTATGTATTTGTTGGAGGTTTTGTTTATCTAGGTATATGAATTGCTAATTTTGTTAGATAAAGAACTGCAAGAACTAAAAAACAGATTCAATTGTGCAAATATTCAGAATTTTTATTAGGGTGCCAAGTATAATAAACTATATGTCTACATTCTTTGATCTGTTTCTGAGAAGAAGATGGTTTGAAAAAATGGACTGTCACTAAATATTTCAGTTTATCTCCATGGATCTCAGTGAAATCAAATCATGTAATAAAGGCTGAAACCTCATCTAGCAGCATAATATGCTCCTGTCACCTTTTATTAAAATGACAAGGTTTAAACCATAATTCATGTGTTCAGGTTTATTTATCATTTTTCGTAGTTATTCTTTTGTCCTGAAGATTTCTAGTTCAGAAAGGCTATTTAATATTTGGGACAGTAAGTAAAGCTCTGACAATTATAGTAAAGGTATATTTTATTTGCTACTGAATAATTTATAAGAAAACCTTCCCATTCTCCCAAATGCTGATTTTTTTCTGTATACACACACAAACACACACACATACACACACATATGTGTGTACATATATATATTGCTGCAGGTATATTGCTGCACATGGATGACCTTTTAAAGAATATCCAATGTAATAGAAAAAGCTGGCTGTAAGAGCAAATAGAAAGCATTGCCCCACTTTTATACTCATAAAATATGAGAATATATATATAATACCTAGAAACAAAGCAAAATACCACTATTTTAATGTTATTATATTACACTAGAAAAATAAATATTAAAAATACAACTCATTTATAGTAATGGAAATTTAATATTAATTTTTTTAACATCGTATGTTAGATTCTGTCAAGAATTTCCATGATGGTTAAGTTCTTTCTCTAATTATTTAGGAGTTATCAGCCACATTCCCATAAAACATTCCAAAGAGTCAGCTTGCCTATGTAAAAATAAATAAACCAGTTATTGGTTTTATTACTAGAGCATTAGTTATATAAATAATGTGAGGGAATGTTGTTCATAAATTTCTTACAGAAAAAATAATGTTTATTAAAGAAAGTCATGTGAAGAAAGCACAGTGAGGTGTGACTAATCTGACCAAAATTAAAATGTTTGTTAAAAGCCTCAAAGATTAAAAAGAAAATATAATGCTGTAACATGACTAAGTTTATGCACAATGAAATAGACCAGACAGTCTAGAAATAGACACAAATACATTTTGAAACTTATTCTTTGAAAATAAAAGCCGTCCCAAATCAATGGTCTACTTGATAAAAAGTGTTTGGATAACTGAATTGTCATTTAAGCATTGATATAAAAATAGATCTATACTCAGAATGTTGGCCAGAAGAAATTCCTAAGAAATAAAAATGTTATAAAATTAAAACCATGAGTTTATTAAAAGAAAATATGAAAAATTACATTATCACTATCATCTGAGAAAGACCTTTCTAAATATGGCCTAAAATCAGGAAGCCACATAAAAGACTTTAACAAATTTGACATAGAGCTCAGAAGACAAACGCCTCACCTTATTAAAATATTTGTTAGATTATTTCTAATATGGGTTAAATTTCCTGACATATAAAGACTGAAATTTAATATCATGCACATCAAAAACACAGTAGAAAACATGAGTAAATGCTTTAAGGAAAAATATCACAGAAAAGGCAAACACAACATTGTTCTTACAAAAGTGGGAAAATTGTGGATCGATCAGATGAGAAATAGAAATTAAAACTACACTGAGGTGCAATTTCTACTATGAACCAAGCATTTTCACATGGATTCTGCCTCTGCAAAGAATTTATGACTAACCCCCAAAGCAAATACAGCAACAAAAATAAATAAATGGGACTTAAATAAATTAAAAAGCTTCTGCACAGCAAAGGAAATAAGTAACAGAGCAAATAGATAATCTATGAACGAGAGAAAATATTTACAAACTATACATCCAACTATGGGCTAATATTCAGAATCAACAACAAACTTAAACTAATCAGCAAGAAAAAAACAAAGAACTCCATTAAAAAGTCAGCAAAAGATATTAGCAGAATCTTTTCAAAAGAAAATAGAAAAATGACAACAAATATATAAAAGATGCTCAACATTACTAATCATTAGGAAAATGCAAATTAAAACCACAATGGTTACCTGTGTCAAAATGGCCATTATTAAAATTTAGAAAATAATAGATGCTGACATGGATGCAAAGAGAAAGAAATGCTTATACACTGTTGGTGGACCTCCAAATTAGTATAACCTCTATGAAAAACAGTATGAAGATTTCTCAAAGAAGGAAATGTAGATTTACAGTTCAATCCAGCAATCCCACTACTGTGTATCTAGCCAAAGGAAAACTGATGAAATATGAATAAGGTTATTGGATTTTATCACTCTATTTCTTGGTTATGATATTGCACAAAATATGTAGAAAGTTACTATTGGAGGAAACTGGATGAAAAGTATGAAATTCCTAGATATTCTTTCTTACTACTGCATGTGAATCAACAGTCTCAAAATGAAAATGTTTAATAAAATAAAAATGCTGAATATGAATGTGAGAGTGGTAGTAAGTGAAAGTGCTTCTGATGCTCTTCAGAAATATATAATATGGACAGAGATGGTGAAAATGGATTTGAAAAGATATGGGTTCATACTGATGTTTCCAATTAAAAATGTGAACGTTAGTGTACCCATCGTCTTTTCTCAAATATGTTTCACCCATCACCATAAGTTTCTATAACAGTGACATACAAAGAGATAGTCTTTCTAATATTCTAGACAGCTTAGAAAATTATCATTTTTTATTTCCCACGGATTTAATAAAAAAAGGTATCATGTTTCTCATTTCTTCATCTTTTCACCATTGCCCCAAAGTATAGAAGAACTAAACTTGGATTTTACCCATATAAAATTTTATTTTCACATATATTTTACCTTTATTTTTTAAATGTTATTTATGATGTTTGTATTCTCTTTTCCCCTAGATTTGTAAATTAAATCTTTACATTTAAATAGTTATAGTAACATATTCACATTCAAAGACAAAATTACAAACAAAAAATAACTTTTTGTTATTGACTAGAAACAAAGCTTCTAAAATTCTATAGCCATAAGAAGGAATTAATCTTATGTTTAACATACAAAGATATCTTGGATCTTACAATGATTACAGGTATAATTCAGAGTTTAAAAATTTACTGAATAACCAGATATATTTGCCACTTTTCACTGTACAAGAGAGACCCTAAGGCACTGCTGTTATCTATAACTCCTATAGGGATGTAGAATTGTCTGGTCAGCAGTTTCAAGAATATCGTTTACTTAGAAGTGGTTCATATTATCTCACAGTCACTGTGATGTGGAAGTCAGCCAGAAACAGGGTGATAAAAGAGAAAGAGGTAATTATCTAGAGAACTAAAGTATAATATGCACTTGTGAAAAGAGGAAAGAAAATGACTGGATGCATGCCTCAATTAAAGAGGTGACATTATAAGTCCAAGGGAAGAGGCAGCAGTGTATTGCTTTATAGCTTATGTATATGCACCATAAAGACAAAATAGTGTGATACTTAGTAAGGAGAGAACGGGAATTTGTAGGAAGTCAGCTTTAGATATTTTAAGATAGCTTCTTTAAACTGTCTCACTTCTGCAAGGAGAAGCTTTGCATACCAGATATATATCAGAGAACATAAGATTTAATCCCTTAGTAGTGCCATAATCCAAGGATAATGTCTATCAATATTTCCACATTTGCATAATTAGGAGGGATGATTTTTTTTTTCTAGCTGAACTGAGTTCTGGATACAAAGGTGATGCTAGCATAGTAATTACTCCTCATTGGCAGACATCACTCTTAATCTTGATAATATAAAGGCAAATATTTTCCCTTTACAATTAAAAGTAATTTGCGAGGAAATTCTTATAGCTTCTATGAATATATAGTTCCCAATTTGGTAGACAGTATATTTTCCAAAGATTGGTGGAACAGTATCTGTGTTTTCAAATGCTTTTATACAATATGCCCCTGCTTGTCTCTCATCAGTAGGTAAAATCCAAGTCTCTTCCCCTTGAATCTGTAGAGCCTGTTGAGTGTTTTGACCAATAGACTATGGTAGTAGTGACATTGGGTGGCTCCCAAATCTGAGGCATAAAGGATGCTTTTTCCTTTGTTTGTTGGAACACTCTTAGAGTGCTGAACCACCATGTAAGAAGCCTGACTTCCTGAGGACACCTTGCAAAGTGGAAGCTATGCAACAGCTAGAGACTACATGAGGCTCCATTATTTCTACAAAATTTTAATAGGTATGTGATGCCATCACATTGTGGTTTTAATTTTCATGTTTCTAATGACTAATAATTTTGAGTATCTTTCTGCATGTCATTTGTACACCTTTGCTAAGTGTTTTTATTGTTTGCTTGTTTATTTTATTTGGGCTGGCTCATTATTAAGAATTGAGGGTTCTTTATGTATTCTGGATGCAGTTTCATCATCAGGTATATGACTTGCAAAAATTTTTCCTAGTCTTAGCTTCTTAATTCACTCTTTTAATGGTAACTTTCAAAGAGTAGATGTTCTCATTTTAATAAAATTCAATGCACAAATTTGTCTAACTTTTATAGATTGTGCCTTTAATATTTTACTTAAAAAAACTTTCACTAACTCAAGATAATAGACTTTTTCCTAAGTTTTCTTGTAGGAGTTTTATGATGTTAGGTTTTATATTTAGGGTCATGATCTATTGCAAGTTAATTTTTTTGCATATAGTGCAACTTATGGATTGAAATTCATTCTTTTGCATAAGAATGTACAGTTGTTCCAGTCTCATTTGTCAACAATATATATTTCTCCCCTCAATTGTCTTTGTAACTGTTGAAAAGCAAGTGAAGATATTTAAATTGGTCTATTTTTAGACTCAATATTCTGATCCATTGAGCAATGTGTCTAAATTGATGCCAGTAACACACTATGTTAAATACTGTAGCCATAGAACAACTCCTGTAGGTATAGCCCGTTCTTTTATTTCTTTTTCAAAATTGTTCTACTTACCCTGGTGAGTTTTCATTTGTAAATGAATTTTAGAATCAAATTGTCAATTTCTAAAAACAAGCTGGCTCATATTTTGATTAAGATTATATTGCATATATAAACTGTGAAAAAAATAGTGTCTTAAAATATTTTTTTTCAAATCATGACATTGTGAATTGATTTTGTAGTTGATATTTCTGTAATTCTGTAAATATTCCTTGGTGTTCTGGGGGACAAAATTACTTGAAAATTTGTTCCTTTTAATCTTGCTGTGTGAGCTGGGATGAGAGAGTTTTTTTGTTTTAATTTCAGAATATTAAGGGGTCAGAAATGTTTTTTTTTACATAGCTTTTATAATGCTTAAGTCAGGGCTATAAGTGTGTCTATCACACAAATAGTGTTCATTGTACCTGTTAGGTAGGTTTTTTTACCCACCCTCAGATTCCTCCTTCCCCCTTCTTGCTTTCCAATGAATTTTACTTCTCTGTGCCCATGTGTGCCCAACAATTAGTTCCAAATTAGCAGTGTTTACTTTAGGAAAAATTCTGCCCGACTACTGAGGCACATTCTTTTTTAAGTACTCTACCCGGCCTGGCGCGGTGGCTCACACTTGTAATCCTAGTACTCTGGGAGGCCGAGGCGGGAGGATTGTTTGAGCTCAGGAGTTTGAGACCAGCCTGAGCAAGAGCGAGACCCCGTCTCTACTAAAAATAGAAAGAAATTATATGGACAGCTAAAAATATATATATAGAAAAATTAGCCAGGTATGGTGGTGCCTGCCTGTAGTCCCAGCTACTCGGGAGGCTGAGGCAGGAGGATTGCATGAGTCCAGGAGTTTGAGGTTGCTGTGAGTTAGGCTGACACCACGGCACTCACTCTAGCTCGGGCAACAAAGCGAGACTCTGTCTCAATAATAATAATAATAATAATAATGATAAATAATAATAAGTACTCTACCCAATGTCCCATTATTTATACATTTATCCATTTTTGTTGAAGAAAACAGGCACTATTCCTGGCCCTGTGCAAGCTTGGAGGACTGTTCTATTTGCTTCTTTTGGATGTTTTTTGTCATCTTCAGACAGTATCCTCACCTCCACATTCTGATTAATATCAGCTAAAAACTCAAGTAAGGAGACCCTCTTTGGATCTTTGGAATGCTCTCATTTCAGCTCTCTCATATCAGTACTGTTTCATAATCTCTAGCTGCTTTGGCCTCCGCACACTTTCAGTTCTGCCTCCTCATTTCAGTTCTGAGTTTCCCCCGAGCTCCTGCATTGGGACCTAACGATTTTCTCCAGGAAATCTACCAAAAGGGGAAATCAGAGGGTTATCTCATTTGTTTCCCTTTTCTCAATAATTATTGTCCTTCATTGTCTGATGTTCAAAATATTGAGGAACATTGATTCATATATATATATAGTATTTATATATATGTTATAGAATGTGTGTGTATGTATGTATTGTATGTGTGTTTTAATATCTATCAGGTGTGAGAATAAATCCAATCCTTGTTTCCCCCTCTTGGCTGAAAGCAGAAATCACTGGTTAATTTTTTTTTTTTTTTTAAGTTTTGGAAATTTTCTGTAAAGATATGAAGAACTCACAGAATTGAAGAAAAGGAAAAATAAGGGAACAAGGGAGAAGTATCCTGTGGAATCTTAAGAGCAGCAACTGTTTTATAATCTTGTGTAGATAAAGTTTATCTTTCTATTATTTTATTCTAGTATTGAATTCTAGGAATTGGCTTAACTTTAGTGATATGTATGAATGAGCATTATATCTTTATATTAAAGAGACAGAGGGATGGGTGGAGAGGAGGAAACAAAGGGAATGGAAGGGAAAGGAAGAGGTTTGACAATGAATGGAGACATGACCCTATAACATATGTTCACAAAAGGACTCAAAACAACCGAAGAGAGTTAACTCTCCAAAAGGAAATCTAGGTACCCTTACCAAGAAGGAAACACTTTAAATATTATAACAAAATATCAGCAATATCTACCATATCCTAATTTATTTAAGGTATTCATTAGCAATATACATAGAAAAAGCAAAGTCATGTATACATAGTAAAAATAAGTTAAAATTACATGTGGCATACATATTTATTTAATGTCTAATTATAAATAAATATAGTTTATTATTTAAAATAACATTGATTTTATTATTAACACCTGCACTTTGCTACCTTGAGAAACAATGTTTGGTGTCTATTTATCTCCAGATATTTTTCTATGAAATTATATTTTAAATTTAACAGAACCTGAATATTTTGTTATTATTTTCTTGTCCTATTTTCTTTTTTGTATTGTGCTTTAGTTCATTCTTAATTTTTGTAGTGTATATTTTTGTACTGAATAATTTTTTCCATGGTTTATTCTTGAGAAGATCAAGGGAAACTCAGTGAAACATTTCATTGACTGAAGAAAACAATTAAATTATAATTTCAATGCAATGGCATTCTGAAATGCACCCATCATAAGTGATTTAATTTTTTATCCTTATTGGTATTCTGGTCTACTTCCTTCGTACACTGCTATAGTTTAAGAAAAAAAAAAAGTAGCATTCACCATTATTAAAAATGTTGACAAGTTTATGCAAGGACAAACTGAAAAAAAAAAAAAAGCAGGGAAACAAAAGGAAAACAGAAAGAAATCCCTTAATTTCTTCACTTAAGCATTTGTTCATGTCTTTTTGACCACTTTTCCACACAGAATTTTTTTTCTTACATTTGAACATCAGAATTATGGGATCAAAATTTGTTTCTTTCTTTTTTAAATGCCAGGAAAAGCAGATAATTTTTTTAAATACCCATTTCCATAATTATCTAATTTTTTTCCCAAAGTTAACATAGGTTTAATATGCTTAAATTTTAATGGTTTTTTTTTTAATATAACTTTTATTCAAACATGTTTAAAAAGCCAAGGCTAAGGAAATTATTTGTTAGTTATCAATATCAGTCCTGAATACTTCTTAGACTACATCTTTCATAACATTTTACATTAATTTATCTAATTGGTATTTATATGTTTCTTTAAATTTAAATTGATATTTATTCAATGTTTTTTTTTTTGTTTTTTTTTTGAGACAGAGTCTCACTTTGTTGCCTGGGCTAGAGTGAGTGCCGTGGCGTCAGCCTAGCTCACAGCAACCTCAGACTCCTGGGCTCAAGTGATCCTACTGCCTCAGCCTCCCCAGTAGCTGGGACTACAGGCATGCGCCACCATGCCTGGCTAATTTTTTCTATATATATTTTAGTTGGCCAGATAATTTCTTTCTATTTTTAGTAGAGACGGGGTCTCGCTCTTGCTCAGGCTGGTCTCGAACTCCTGACCTCCAGCGATCCACCCGCCTCGGCCTCCCAGAGTGCTAGGATTACAGGCGTGAGCCACCACGCCCAGCCTTATTCAATGTTTTTGATAATTACTTTATAAATTATTCAGTAGGTATTAATAAGCCACTATAGCTATATATATAATTTAAATTATATTAAAATACTTCTGAAATATATAACATAAAATAAATCTTGCTCTCCAATTATGTATAAGAATTAATTTGTATATATTTATCCATTATTTAACAATTCCTTGTTAATGTTATCATAAAATTTCCATTTATGTGCAAACTTATCTATATATGTATACATATATTAGTATGTACATGTATATACTAATAAATGCATAAATATTCTATTATACTTTGTACTTTAGGGTCTATCTTCACGACTAAGAATTACTTGTGAATATCATAAATATCTAATTTTTTAGGTAGAGAATATTTCATTTAGACATATTAAGATAAATAAAGCTCTTATTCTGAGAAACAATTAAGTTGTCTCTACCTTTTCCACAAAAAAAAAAAAAATACTGTTTTGAATATCCTGTGTAGATGTACTTGAGTATTTTTTCAAGATAGATTCATAGAAATGGAATTACTGGACCAAAGTTATATACATTTAAAATGTAATTAAGTGCTCACTAATGAATTTCATTTGATTTAAAAATTCTTGAATTCTCCAAACGTCGGTGTTTTCCATATTGCAATGATAAACCAAATATTTTATGCCATCCAGCTTTCAAAAATGGCCTTCCAAGTAGAACAAAACAATCAGTTATCACAGAATGCTAAATGGGAGCCTTCCTCATTTGATGTTACAACTGAAGGTGCATAGTTGACAAAAGTAGATGTCTTGTCTCCAGTTTTAATGAGTTCCCCAACTGTTTTTGCACTATCTCAAAAGTGGCTTTAGCATCCTTTATTAAATAATATAGTGGAAGTGAGAAAATAATTAACAGTATTCTCTTTATATTATCACCCTCCGGGTAGGATGGCAGTTGCACCCCACAACTGTGGGCACAGTGAAGAGGCTGGCAAATGACCACTGTTATCTGGAGACATGAATGTCTCTTAGTCACGATGTTTGAAACCTCAGAATTGACAAATACCAAAGGTGAGTGGCTGAATGGAGCTGACACATCAGGAACAGAATCGAAGGAGAAAGATGACTTGGGACCCCTCAAGGTTTTCAGCAAAAGGAAGTTTGAGTTTTCCCAATGCTCACATAAATCTTTGGAAACCAACTGTGGTTGGGTAAACATGAAAGTTAAGTAGCCTAAAGGCTTGCCTGAAGGTGCAAATTTATTGCACAGAGAAAGTCTCTATGGGATAAACTACCAAAGACAAGGGTAAGGCTAATTGATAAATGTAATGTCCATCTAGATGAAACATATTCTGTCTTGAGTAACTTGCCAGTGGGACCTTGCAAGGGATTGAATCAACAAAGAACACTGAAAATTTTCACAGGTAACAGAATCAGCCTTAAATGTCTTTTACAAAGTAGTCCTGAAGCCAAATTTAAAGTAAATGACCCGTGCATATATTTTTATTCTGTTTTCTTGTGCAATAATTTTCTCTAGCCCCCAAGACAAGAGGGGCTATAAAATCAGCTATTGTGTTCAGGGGAGTATAGATTACAAAGAGAAGAAACCACCTCTAATGTCTCCTTTCTCTACTATAGACTTCTCATTTACAGTGAGAATTAAAGAATTTTTAAACCACCAGTAGTCAATATTTTTAAAAATATATAATTAATCTCTATAACACTCTTGTTTATCTTTGGTATATGTCATTGAATGTCATTAATGTATTCATATAGTAAATATAATTTTTTGCTGTTATTCTATAAAAATTAAAAAGCATTTATGACATACTCAACTCTGTTCTAGGTATTTTATATATTGTGGTGAACAGTGAGGAATGCATAGCCCTAGTCACTGTTTTCCCATCTTTGGCTGCCCATATCCAATGAAAGATTGTTGGGGGATATAAAGGCCATTTCAGCCCAGTTAAAAAAAAAAAAAAAAAAAAACTTGGAAAGGCTGTTCTTCCTCCAAAGTTCCTCCAAGTGATCAGTTGAGATTGTTGTCAGGCCTACATTGGGACTGAACTACTTCTTCAGCCCATGTTTGCTTTCTTCTCCCTTGCACAGGTGTTGATCCTGAATATTTAAAATATCATGCAACCTAAATTTTATCTCATAGTCTGCAACTAGAAGAACCAAATGAGCAATGCATACAATAAGTCTTTTAATATTAAAACTTCTTGATGTGTGAACTATTAAAATTCCTATTTCAAGATAAGGAAACATAGAAATACATATATTTTCCAATAAATAAGTAAACATGTATCTATGTCGAATGCTTCCAGAAAACTGAGACTAATATTAAAAAAAAAAAATTAAAGAAAGTACTCTAGTGAGCAGACCGATGAAGGAAAACAGCACATTTAGACACATTTTTCTATCAGATCAAACAGCATGCCTATAATACAAGGAACATTATTTTGTCAAATAACAATACTTTGTAATTTTCCTATCTTATCATTTTGAAAAACCAAATATCTATCTGTCATGTACGTGCATCTAGTCTTGTTCATTATTTCAGACATTAGATCTATCTGCTTTTTGATTTTGTGTGTCTTTAGAGAACCAAGATCTTATTTACCAACTTTAAAGTACTTTCCTTAATTCATCCCCTGCTTCCTCTTACTCAAATATCATCTACTAGATTTAAAACCCAATATTGCTCTAATAAGCTATTTATTCTAGAGGGACCTTGAAATCCAGAAGTCTTAGTGGTTTATTAAAACAGAGGATTGTTATTCTGACAAACTCTGCTTTAATCTGGTGGCTCTTTGGGGTAGTTCCTTTCTTGGCAGTGACTCATGAGTCTAGTCCACTTCCATTGTATGGCATCATCATTTCAGATGTGGCTTCCAACTCACTTTAGTATGGAAAGCAAAAGACAAAATATTACTCATCCTGAAAGTAATGCATATCGCTTCTGTTTAAAGTTCTTTAGCAAGGGCTAGGCTCTCCCTGAGTATAAGAGGCCTAGGAAACTTACTGTTCTGTGTTTTCTGGAAGGAGAAGCACACCAGATATTGAAGGGCACTGATAATGTCTACAATCTTCCACCCAGACCAAACCTATGCCTAAAACGGTGATGTATTATGTCTCCCAGTAGGAGTCACATTCCAGCCAATAAATGAATGGAATATGATTAATTCATTCTGAATTCTCCAACTCTCAGTAAGGAAAATACTATTTTGAAATCAGGGATCCAGAACACACTTTTTTTCTTTGCCATTGACATCCTATTTATTTTTTGGTTGAGTCTAAAAAATGTTAGTTTGTGGTCTAAAAGAGTTGAAAACATTTAACATTTGTTAAAGTGTCCTTGGTCTTCAAATGGATCTTATGAAACACATTTCTGTGTTGATTATATTCTAATATCCTTTTGGAAAATTTCACAGTGTTAGAACCAAATAGTATCTTGAATATTGTGAATTCTCAATAGCTATTTGCTTAAGGATTAAATATTACCTTTTGTTTTAAAAATATAGTGAAAACTGCAGAACATATGTTCCCTTATCCCAGAGATCTGTTCATTTTCAATGCTTTTATAATTGCAATTGTGCATCTCAACAATTAGAAGTAGTTATCATTCAGAAATCTAAACCCTTTGATTATATAATTTATAGGACTAAAATATTGAATTGAATTTAATACTATAAACGTGTCAAGTGTATCACAAGTAGAAGGTACCAAGATTATAAAGAAAACCAATTAAAACATAAACTGTCAATTATGTGTTTTTCTTAAAAAAAGATTTCTAAGTAATGTATTAACATTACAGAAGAAATCTATGCTTATATACTAATATTATCAATTTTCACACTACAACTTTAGAAAAACATTAGAAAAAACAAACACTACACTAAGACTCAAATAGATGTCTATTTCTTTTATCTAAGCTCTATTTAGTGAATGTTCTATGGTTGAATATATAGAATAAATATGTTAAGTCTATGTATCTTAGACACAGATTAGAATGGCTGATTTCGTAAGTCACTACTTAAGCACTTCAATTATGTGATTTCAACAAACCGTATGTCTAGGTTTGTTGTAAATGTCCTAGACTAGACTCAAACTTCTCTTATGGGTTGGAAGGTGTCTTGGGCACATATGTTACATACCAGTAATTCTGTTATTTGCTCAGCTATAGATAATCTTGATTTGGCATGAAAACTAGGCACTTCATCTTGCTCTGCTCTACTTCCTTCAGCTGAGGATCAAAAAGTGTTTCTATCTGATTGTCTTATAGAGAGGACATTTGTGTCATGCTGTTAGCTCTAATCACTTATAGAAAAAAAAACTTGGCCAGCAGTACATGGTTTCCTGCTTCACAGCTGGGCTTTCCAACTGTTCCTTCTGTTAAGGTATATTTGGGGTATAGTGGGAAAGTGGTAGAAATCCTGTAATAAAAGAACTGATGTTAATATCATAAGGGTTAAACAATGCTCTGAAGATGATAAAACTGTACAAAAAGAAAAAGAAGATAACAGGCAACAGACAATGATGTTATAGAAATCAAATGTATTGAGGCAAGTGGCCAGGAAAACAAACAAAAACATACCAGAAGTTAGATCTGGATCCAGAGAAAAGAGCCTGATCATAAACAACACAGCAAACAGTGCTTCAAAGTTTGAGTACTGTGTAGCTACTCTTTACTACACAAAGAAATTAAAGAAAAATAAGCACCCATGGATTGATTTTGAATCATAGGCATGTACTATAGCATGGCATTATTATTACGTTTGTGTAGCCCAAATGTAAATGCTTTATGCAAATTTAATTTAGATGAGAAATTAAAAAGAATGGTTTAAAATATGAGTGAACACTTCCTCAAAGATTCCAATAATTATTTATACTTGCCTTTATATACAGACATTGACATTCTATCACCAAAGAAAACCAGGACACGGCTTGGGCACTTGCAGCATGTCTCTCTTTGGACTCCATTAATCTAGTGAAATCTAACTGGATCTTAAAGTAGCCAAAAGGCTGTGGTTACAACCTGGCCAGGCATATGCACTGCTGTGTCACTGTGGAAATATGCCCTCACTGGGAAACAAAAGCATCACTAAGAAGAGGACTAGTGAAAAAAAAAATATCCAGGGAAACATTAAATAATATATTTTTTTCTGGCTGCAAAGGAAGATACAGCACAGGGTGTTTCAATGAGATAAGACAGGGACATGCACTCGATTGGATGTGTGAGGAAGCTCAGAAAGAAAATATCTAAATTCCAATTCCAGCCACCTGTATTCCAAGTTATTGTGTATCATAATATCTGTCTGTAAATTACTTCTCTGGCACTAATTTAAAAAATAAGAGCTCAATTTTCCCATCTCAATTGTTATTGATACACGTCACTACAAAAAAAATCTGCAGAGTAAGTCTTGTTGAAATGATATCCAGCTCATTAATCAGAGTCGAATATGTGTGAACAGCCTGTAAAAGGCATGGAGGCAAAATTTGAATGTGAGATGTGGAAGATTGGGGGATGGAGGGACAACAAAGTTTGTTGAGATTTTTGCTAGATTTGCTATTGAAGTATATAATATGATAATTTTTATTTGGAAAAATAAAATTACAAATAAGAGTGTTGCAAAGAACACACATGAGCCTTGACCCAATTTGTTATTATTTTTCCCATCTATTCATGTACTTTATCATTGTTCTCATCCTTTCCATCTTCTCAGTCTCTCCCCTTCCTCTCTCTCTCCATCTCTGTTTCTCTCTCTCCTTATCCAACTCCCTCTACTTTTCCCTCTCTCTTTCTGCACAGATACACATATGCACAAACCCAGTTTTAGACCCATTTAAGAAGTTGAATACACTGCAGGCCTCCATCCCTAAATATGTATGTGTTTGCTCACAATAGAAGAATTAGTACTGCAGTTATCAACCTCAGTATATTTATAAATTATATTTTATCTATTAATAATTTATTCTCAATCATATGATTTTGACATTTGACCCAATAACATTGTTTATAACATTTTCCCCTGCATTATTAGAATAACTCTAAAATTTTTCATAGCATGGTGTAGTGTAATGTTGGAGATAAAAGGATGTTTTGGAATTTGGTGTGAAGTGTTCTAATGTTTGAGGCATTAAATTTTCCAATAGTCTAGATTTTTGTGTAAAGACATGCAGGTTACATATAGATTGTAGCAGTGTGAGAGACAGAATTAAATAAAATAGAGAGCTGACAAATTCATCTCTACTGTGTTTTTCCCATAGTGTCTGTCTAGAATAATAAGAAAACACTGAGGAAAATGAGATATCATCTCTCTATATAAGACTGTTCTCAACACTACACTTATTTTCTCAACAAATGTGTTGATGATTATTTATATAAAATATCTTTATATTAATTAGTAATCCATTATTTATTTAGCTAATATTCAATGAGTGTTCACTGTATACTGGGTTTTGTATAGACAAGCTGGGGATATACTGATAAACTCACAAGAAAGCTTCCTGCTGAGAGTAGTAGAAGATGAGATCAGAGAACATAGAAATCATTTAATAAAGGGTATTGTAAGTCTTAATAATCAGATTAGAATATATTATATTAGTAGACAGATAAGTTATTACCTTATTCATATCAAATAGTAAGGGAAATAAGTGTAATAATACTTAATACATTAAATATATTATACTACACTATAGGCAGTAATATCAAATAAGTATATTAATAAGCATTTACATGATTTGAGCTGTACAATGATTTATATTCAAAAAATATAAATCTGGATACTGTTTTAAAACTAGACTTTAGAATGTTTGTTGAGTTGACTGCAAATGTGATTCCAATTCTCTGCCATCATTACCACATGTGACTACTTTCTGGATTGTATCCATAGTCTTTGCAATGTGTCTTCGCAGCAACTCCATCATCTCTGTTTCTCTGCCCCTTTAATCTAGCTTGGCCTTGTGAATTTTGGCTAATAGAATGGGAGACGGGTAATAGCATTCTGGGTCTGAATCTAAGCCTCATAAGGCATCATGTACTTCTGTCTCTCCCTTGGATCTTGGAGATCTTGTGAAAAGATGCCCCAGCTAGTTTATGGGATGAAAAGACACATGAAACAGGGCCAGTCCTCTAAACTGAAGTTATCCTATATCAGCCAACAGCCAGCTGACTGCCAGACACGTGAGTGGGCCTAAGCCAAGGCCAAAACTTCCTGCCAAGCCAAGCTAAGATCATGAGAAGCATCTAGCCATTCTGTAGACTCATAAACATTTGAAAAATCATTCTTTTTTTAAGCCACTAAATTTTGAGGTAGGTTTATTATTCATTAATATCTAAATATGGCAAAGAAATAGTGTTACCAAAAGGACAGTTAGAAAACTATTATAGCGATGGATGCCAGTGAAAATTTTGTCATGAATTAAGAATTCTAATATTAGAAATACAAAAAAAGAACATATTTGGTATGTTTTAGAGATAAATTCAAAAGGACTTCTAGATGGTTCATGGTTTGAATGCATAAAATCACAACAATTACTATATGTCACCCAATATTCCTTTCCCGTTTTACCTTCTATTAATAGAGCTTTTCAGGCATAAGCTAAGATGTGATATTTCTGTGATATTGAAACTACCTGGTATTGCTTTGCTGACTATCAGCTTTTATTATTGTGATTTCAAAAATTTACTTCAAAATGAGTAGTTAAATAAAACGTCAGATCAATAAATGTTATAAAGGGTAGAAAACACACTTTCCACTCATTAATATAATAACTTTTGTAATAGTTTGAATTATCCAGTATAAATAATTCAGAAACCTTTGCTGTTCATTCTAAAAACTCTCTATTTAGGAAAAACAATCCATGCTATTCTTTATTTTATTTTATTTTTAATTGAACATAAGATAATTTTTCTACCTCTCAATTTATATTTATTTTCAAAATTAATGATTGGTAAATGATTAAATGCATTTTTAAATACAGATATTTCCTCATAGTTTTGATGTACAATTCTACAATATTAGTGGCACACTGCAAGCAATAAGCTATTCATTTTCAGCTGCTTTTAAATATAAGGACTCTTGCTTTTGAAGGCTTTTTGTATTATGAAAGCACAATTAATATATAATTTTTTTCTTAGCAATGAGCACAACAGAGAAAATTATTCCATGTGTAATTTTTTTCTTTCTGCTGCTGTTAAAACTCTACAAATGTCATTCAAATAGATCATAAACTTTCACAAAGTAGAAAATAAAGCATGACTATTTTGGAAAATTTTTTTCCAATGCTTTGAAGAATATCACACTTGCCTTTAAAGAATTAGGAAAATAATAAAACTTTTTTATTAATGAGCTGTTTAATTATAAAGCCATCATATTACTGATGGAACATTTCATTTTAATGTTTGTGATAGTTAATTTCATGTCAACTTGACTGTGCTACAGGGTACCCAGATGTTTGGTTAAACATTATTCTGAGAGTATCTATGATGATGTTTGAGAATAATGTTAATATTTGAATCTGTGTATTACATAAAGCAGATTGCCCCTGCCCCCATTGGGATCGGCCTCATCCAATTCACTGAGTCCTGAATAGAGCACAAGTCTGAGTAAGAAAGAATTCACTCTCTGTGTCTATCTTTCAGTTGCACTATTGGTCTTCTCCTGCTTTATACTTGGACTTAGTTTGGACTAGTACGTACACCATCATCTTTATGGTTTTCAGGTCTTTGGACTTAGGTTGAAATTATTATTCCTAAAAATAGATCATTCTGAAATTTAAAATTTATTTAAAATATTACTAAACTATCATTGTGTTAAATATTAGAAATAATTTTTCTTTTTATATTTAGTTAATATAAAGAATCAAATTGCTTGAACAATAATCTACAATTTAAAATGCACGGTAAGTGATATATTTTTTTCTTAAATTTTAAAATATTATCCTACAATCTTATGTTCATTTTTATATGTACTATTGTATTTGATATAAAGCATCACGCTCATACATGAGCACTTAAAGAATTGATCTTGGAAATAGAGAGTAGAATGATAGATAACAGATGCTCAAGAAGGTGTGTGAATGAGGGGAGATAAAGACGTTGGTAAATGGATGTAAATGTACAGTTAGAAGGTGTAAGTTCTAATAATTGATAGCAGAGTAGGGTGAATATAGTTAACAATAATGTGTAGGATATTTCAAAATAGCTAGAAGAGAGGACTTGAAATGTTCTCAACACATACAAATGATAAATACTTTAGGTTATGGATACCCTAAAAACCTTGATATGAACATTACACATTCTACGCATATAACAAAATTTCACAAGTACACCATAAATATGTACAAATATAATGTATCAATTAAAAATGAAGAAAAAAATGGCCATATAGCTGAACATCAAATCCAGATAAGAAAAGATAGATAGCAATGATTGGCAGGGGAATGCTTTTCAGGGAGAAGGAGTTTGTTAGTAGAAGATATCCGAGCAGAGACTAGAATGATGAAGGTTTTCTCCTTGTCTTGCTCACCTCCTTCCTATCTCTCTCACTAGCTGCTGTCTCTTACTATGTTCTGCCTGGATTGAATCAGAAGGAGGGAAAAGTGGTAGGAGGGTTCAAAAGGATTTCATATGACTTATATGTTCAAAAAATGACTTTAATACAGCTGAGTCTGTTAGGTGATTAAAGCTGAATCTGATTGTCTTAGAACACATTCCTGAGCTCTTTCAAGTCTTTCTCTGGAAATACTGGATCATTCTTTTCATAACATATGCTGATGCTTTTTTTTTTTCTAACAGCCTATCTCTCCCACTTTGGTCTTGGCTTTCTGGTTAGCAACTTTTTCTCCCCAACACTTCAGGGTGACAATATTTAAAATATCCTGCAAGCTGTGTAGTTCACTTATGGCTTATAAAATATGTTTAGATATTCTATAACCCATGCTATCAATGACGTTGTAGCTAGAATTTGATCAGTTTAGACTTTCTTTGCGATTTATCTGATGAGCGCAGCTTTTTACTTTTAGATCCCTCAGAATGTGTCAAACAACAGTCCACATTTCTCATCCATCAAAAGGGGTGCATATCCCAATGCCCCCTTGAAGCTTTTCTCTCATAGCTAGAGTTAAGGGAGAAGCACGCAGAGCCAGAAATACACTCACTCATTCATTCACTAAAATATATTGATGGTCAATTGACAATGAACACTCTGTGTAACAGGGAACAAAACATAAAAAAAAAAAATCTTTTCTCATGAACTTATGTTTTCATTGGAGTTAGAAATTTTTAAAATATATTAGTAAATTCTATGGTTTTTCAAATGGTAATAAGTTCAAGAGGGAAATACAAAGCAGATGAAGACAGGTTGTTATTAAGAATTTTCTGTTTGAATAAAACCTGAAAGAGGTGCATAATTGAGCAATACAGATATTTGGCGATATTTCCAGACTGATGAAAGAACAGGAAATACAGCCCTTGACATTAGCAAATATCTGCAGTGTGTAAGGAACAACGGCTAAGCAATGCTCCATGCATGTATTGTTGACCATTTTACGGCTTTTGCTTTCTACTTACTATCAGTGAGATGAGAATAGCGTGGAGGATTTTAAGTAGAGAATAACATGATTTGACCTCTTTTTTTCACAATGTCATTCTAACTGTTTGGTTAAGAAGATATAAAAGGAACACATGAAAGGAGAGAGACTGTCCTACTGTAGTAATGCAATAGAGAGATGATAATGGCTTGTAGTAGGTTCTCAGTGGATATATAAGAACTGATTGGGTTTTGCATATACTTTGAAAATAGAGACAAGAGATTTTAACATACTAAACGTGAGACAGATATGAATGGTAGATGAATAGTCAAAGATGATTCCAAGTTTGTATAATTTGTGCAACTGGGAAGGGGTACTTATTTACTATGATTAGAAATACTGCAGAATGAGTAGATTTTCTGCATAGTACAGGATCTTTTGGACATAAGTTTGAGATGTCAAGAAACTGAGAGGAGACATAGAGTAGGCAGTTATATATGATTTGGAAATTATTGGGAGAGTTCTGGATGGAGATACATATTTGAAATTTTATGTTTACAAATGATATTAAAGAGATTAATAAGGCATTAAGTGTAGATAGAAAAGCTAAGTTTTCCAATGACTGAATCTGGGATATTCCAATATTAAGAGGCAAGTAATCAAGAAGGAAACTTTAAAGGAGACCAAGAAGAAGTGGCCAGTAAGATAGGAGGAAAACCTTGAAGGTGCAGTTCTGAAATCCAAGTTAAAAAAAAAAAAAAAAAAAATATATATATATATATATATATATATATATGAAGAAAATATGGGAAAATATGAGGAGGTCTGATAAATGACTAATATTATTTTGCAACAAATAGGGCATTACATCATTACTGGGGGAATATTGAGGCAGTAAAATTATATTTTGAATGGGCTTAATGAGTACGGGATGAGAAAAATTGTAAAATAAGCAATACTTTTTTTCAAGAAATTTGAAGAAAAAATTGCACAGTAGCTGGAGGAGAAAGTGGCATCCCAATAGGGTTTTACAAAACTACAGTTTTCTTTTTAAATAGAAAAAGTCCAACACATAGGAAGGAATTGACACTGCATGTGTAATGTGGGCAGTGGGTAAGTTGTATTTACCAAGGGAAAGAATTGCCTTGGCCTAGAGCATAGTAGATTCTTCCTAAGTAACTAGAGTTGAGGGAAGTTTGAAAATATTTGAATAGTGGGAGAATAAATGCACTGGAGAAATATGGAGCATTTTGTAGGCAACACTCTGGGCCGCTTTCAGGTATTATCTTCTCCTGGAATCTCATGATTTCCTGTCTCCTATTTACCTAATCTTTCCCCAGGAAGGAGTGCTGGTAAGGATTGATGACACAGATGGGGCCATTGCTTTTTAGGATCAGGGTTTAGTAAGAAAATTAAACATTTCCTATGCGGGGTTCTTGTGATTCCATTTGTGTATGCATGGGTTGAGAGTTGTGGTAATTGAGGCTGTTTCCACTAGGGAGAAATTCCAGTCAGGTTTGTTTCTTCTTTCTTTGTTCGGTGTTGTTCTGACTCAGAGAAGCTAACAACAGACACAGGACTGGAGAGATCACTTGAGGAATACCCGAGTAGGAATTATAGACAGAAATAATACATAGAAATTGAATCAAAAATTATTTCTTTGCCCATTTTTATTATTTATTGTCAGCAAACACAATATTAATGTACCAGTCATTTAAAAGGACATAAAGGTCTGATTATTTGCTTTTGGTGCCCAGTCCCGCATGTATTCTAGAGAAAAAAAGCTTTTCATGACATAGTCTAAATTAAATTAATATTAGTGTATGTATGCAAAGAATCATATTTATGAAAATGATTAATTTTTCAGTCACTGTGTGTTTTTCATACTTGGTCTTTGGAAACGTTTTGCATGTGGTGACTGGGAATAGAAAAATTCCAGTGTTCATAGGCCCTTTGGAAAAACATCATCTCAATGTCATCTCTTAACATATAGACAGTGGTTGGAAAGACCACGTAGAAAATTTCAGTAACATGTCTTGTCAGATTTTTCTCTCATCTTCACTTGCCCCTGGCTCTAGCTGTTTTGTTAATAATCATTTTAGAATTATCAATGAGCCTGTTTTGTCCAGAATTCAAGGTAACCTGTAGATTTAAGAATGTTTTGAAATGGTATTAACCATTTTACACCCACTCGCCTATCACAGACTTTGGTTAATTTACTAATTTAGTGATTATAATTAACAATAGCTTACATATGTATCAATCAAAGATACTGCTACTTAAGCCAATTTTTGATTCATGTGTTTTATGTTTGAGGTATCTCTCTTCCTTTCTTTATCATCATCCCTCAACTTTATTTCTTCTTGCTTACTTGGATTACATAAATTCTGTTATCACTATGATTAATCAAATATAAATTCTATAAATTTATGAATTTTTAAAGAGTTAACTAATTGAGACTTTCAATATGCATGCCAATATGGAATTCACACATTGGAATAAAAAATAACCTTTATCTGTTTAAAGCTTAACAATCCAATACTTGTTTTTACGAAGGAAAAGAAAACAAAAAGAGCAGTTGCCCTTTGATGTTATACTACAATTTGTTTTATTTTCCTGTGGAGAATTCATATAGAAGTGCAAGGACAACAAATTGTCAGGTTCAAATAAAAATTTATATCTTAAGGTAAAAACAAGACGTACAAGAAAACCACATAGATCTTCCCAACAGAAGGTCTCCTGTTGCTCTTATTGCAGGTAGTAATACTATGTGGTCCAAAGGTCCCATGAATTAATTATTTTCTTGACACATTGTTGGGAACCAATTGCCAGCTTTCTCCCACACTGAAAGTTTTAGATGTTTGGAAAAACAGGAAGCAAACTATTTTACCTTCATTTTTAAACTCCTGGACATCTCTAAAAAAGAAATGTTTTTCTTATCCTCCAATTTTTTCCCATGGTATACTATGAAATGAAAGATTTTTTTGTGATTTTATTATTCTACTAATAATATTCTCCTAAGTAAAGTATTTACATATGCTTCCACTTCTTAATATCTGTCTTACTGTTGAATCCAACATCATGTTTCTAGCTTTTTAAATAGAAATCTTGGTTCTTACATTCACTACCTTTGCTCAAAGAATCACCAAGACTCTTGAATTTCTCTCCTGAACTAATTCTTTAATTATCACATCATTTGATTTCTGTTATCATAACCATTTCTCTACTTTTATTTTCTCTATTTTGTTATAGGAATTAAAATAAAATGTTATTTTATTATGAGAATTATAATTAATCTTTGATTCACATTACCAATTCTGATGTGTATTTTGGATCATTCTGAGTGATTTTGAGATCACATTAATCTCCTACTCAAAAGCTTCAAGCATTCACCAATCACTGTCCTAATTTCTATATCCTTTCCACAAAAGTGGTAAATTGAGGTAATTAAAAATAAGTCTAATGGGAACCTTCCCCAGGCACTGGTTTGTTTTAAATGTCCTTTGAGTAAGTGAGAGTTTAGAGTACAAATGATCTCCAATATAATTTAGAAGTGACTGAAATAAACATACTGAGAAAGGATACAATTTGATAATACTGAATGGCTTCCTTAGAAATAAACCACCCCAAATTCTAGCTATTATAGGATAATGAGAAACATTCCTCATCCACCTTCTAGTTTAGCACAAATTAATTAAGATTAAATACTTAGCAAGCTGCTCAGTTTGTGCCATGTGAAGTGGTAAGAACGTCCCAATCAAAAGTTAGTTTTTTTTCTTATCTTGTATTTTCCACATATATATGTATATATATATATACATATATATAAGTAAGAAAACAGTGTCAGTCTGTATTCATGTTCTTAAACATTGTTTATAGTGTTCCAACATAAATCATATTCAGGAAATCTAGGTTTTTGATAACCCAAACATCTCAAAAGTGTAATGCTTTAGATGGGAAGTTCATATCCCAAAATAGTAAAATATTCTCAATCTATGTAAGAGTGAATTCACCAAGAGGAAATAAAATAAATAATATAACAAAATATTTGATTTGATAATAATTAAACCTATAATAAAATTATCATCAGGTTTCAAAAATAGAAAACAATATTCAAACAGCAATGAAGGAAACGTAAATTGATACACACTTAATTGTATCTATCATAAACTAATAATATTTCTGATGCTATCTCCATTAATTCTAATTTTAGAAAGATCACCTTAGAAAATAATTTAAAAGAGTAAAATGTTTTTCTAGAAAAATTCCTAACAAAGGAACAAAATCTGAAAACTATTATGAAATTATAACACTCATAAACTATTATATTCTGCCAAGATACACAATTGTGAACATATATTTATTGGCATGGAAAGATGTTCCTGATTATGTCAAATTATACATGAAACACACACATACATAGTATTTCTCCCATGGACATACTGTAGCTGTAAAATGTCATAAACTGGTAGACTTTTAGTGACTATTTATTTCTTAGTCACTGAGAAACTTAATTCTGTAAATCAATTGATGATCAGAAATATTTATGCTTGAAATTCTATCAGTGTGATTGAAACTCCCTTCTCTTGCCTGGAAGACTTTTGCCTCATCAAACTAGAGAATAAACCTTGATCTAATCCCAGATGCAAAGCTTTACATCAGGGGTTCCTAGACACAAAATTTCACATCTCTTTTAATTTCATAGTCTCCACGTACATATGACTTTGAGTTTGTTTCATGATCTAGACCTGATATTGATCCCTTTGAAAGTAGACTTGTGCTACTTTGCCCAATCAAAATGTTGGTTTATTTGAATTTCACCTAACCTGCCTTTTCCCTTAAAGCCTGTAATTACTATTTTTTTTTTCCTTAGCTTCATGAGAAATTCATGGTTTCTCCCGTGTGTAGCGTCCTTTGTTGCAATGTATCCTGCCCTCGTCAGTATTAGGAGCTCAGCTGAGCTGGGAGAGAGCCGAGCTGAGCTGCCAGGTGGTAGAGTAGCCAATTGAAGCAAAATAACAGCAAAGTCTATAATCACCTATTACTATAGTATAAGCCAGAGGCTAAAATCGGACACTGGCTCCACCTGTTCCATTTTCCTACATAAAAGGACATGTGTATAGAGGGTCAGGTGAATCATCAGAGATGTGTAGGTTTTCTCACTGTTGAGGGAGTTATAAAAGTCTCTAAAAGTTTTTTGGACCTGGGGGGGCTGGGTAAAGGCCCAGGGGGCAGGAGTAGGCCTGGAAAAATACGGAGTATTAAGTCATAATGGGGAAAAGTGTCTTCAATTTTTCTCCCTTCTCTTTTTCTAAGGAGGCCTCACCAGAGGTGTCTAAAGACGACCTCTGCCAAAGGCCTCACAGGAAAAGACCTAGGAACGAAGGCCTCTGAGTTAGGAATGTAAATTCATGAAAGAGTATGACCTGCTGGGGATCTGAGTCCTTGACAGCATCTGCCTTCAGAGACTGCAATGCATTGGCTGCACACCTAGTGTGGAGAGTTGCGGGGGCGAAGCCATCTCTCATGGGGACTGCCAGGTAAGGCCATTGGAGTCAGGCCATTGAGCCTGAAAAATTGCACCTACATTTTTAGGAAGGAACTATACTCAGGCCACAATTTTGTTTCTGACAATCTTAGATTATCTGGTCACATCTGTGTACACATACACATATGCACACACTTATACATACACATACATCAAAATAAACATCGATTCATCAACATTTCATGATGAGTATAAGTGGTAGAAAATTCCATTTTTACAATTACTTATTTACACACTCTAATGTCATCTATTGAACCAGTATTACTAAGAAATGTTGAACTAATAAAAGTTAAGAGAATGTGAAATAAATAGAAATAGAGCCAGTAAAAACAAAATGTTTATCTAAAATAATTATGACATGAAGCCATTTTACAACTCCAGCAAAGACAATAAAATCATTCATTATCTCTGAAATTAGAAATAATGAACCTGCTTAATGAGGAGCAATTGTGTAAGGGAATTTAGAATAATTAAAGAAATAAGAATACTTGTAAGACCTCTTTTTGTCAAAGAAAACACAAATACAATTTGCCTACATGATTTTGAAATATAGAAGAATTTTCAACAGTCTACATATTTTAAGATTGTTAATGGAAACACATTTAAGAACATAAAATGCATTTCAGAGTGTGTAGATTCCTTTAAGATTATTTTTCATAATAATCTAACTTCCATGATTTAAAATATGTGCAACTACTCTTCACTTTCCACATAAATAATATTTCCACAAAAATAAAGAAATGTGAGATTACAAAAATACTATTAATGTGGTTTGAAATACTGTAGGAAAAAATCCTAGATATATGACTTAGTTTTATGATTCATTTGTCATATGATATGAGGAAAATCTCTGCTATAAACTTGTGCTGCAGAACTTAAGTCTGGTTGAACCTAAAGGACTCATTTTTGTGAGAACTAAGCCTGGCTTTATACCTAAATCAATGACATCGTTTAACAATAATGAGCATTCACAAAAGGGACTTTTCAATTACATTCTGTAACCAATCAAATTGTGTCTTTCTAAATCCCACCTTATTTAGAAATAACTTCCTCCTTCCTGCTTTACAACAAACTCTCAGATTATACTTATTCTAGAATGACATGAGTTCTCCTGGCTTAACAAACTAATAAACCTAATCTTGATTTAGATGAATTTTTCATCTTTGATTGTTTTTCTACATTTGCCCTAAAAAACCATGATTTCCAATTAATGTTCTGTG
Source organism: Lemur catta (assembly GCF_020740605.2). Taxonomy (NCBI): domain Eukaryota; kingdom Metazoa; phylum Chordata; class Mammalia; order Primates; family Lemuridae; genus Lemur; species Lemur catta. The sequence goes on along the minus strand of NC_059139.1, from coordinate 16,644,469 downwards.
CTTTCTATACCAAAACACTAAATGAATTATAATTTAAAAATCTTTTCTGCATATATTTCTATTTCTGCTTTTGAGTATACATCTCTTCTTCTACTTTTTGTTTATATGCTCATTTTGTGTCTCTTGCTATAAGCTGCCTCTCTCTAACTAGGCTCACGTGGCAAGCTCATACCATTCTTCTCCCCATGGCAGCCAAGAAGAAAGTGTCATATGCGAGCACTACCGGTCCCCTTTCTGTTTCAAGTTTTGAATTTGGAGGACTTTTGAAGCCATCCTGCAGAGAATTTGGAGAAGCAAGTTAAATTCATCTCATAATCATTGAATACCTCAAATTCTATTTTATATAGATGAAATTTGGCTGGCTGACTTTGTGGTTGCTACTGCCTATCTCTGGAATTGTCTTGATACATCCCTGACTGCCCCCTTTTTTTCCAAATAGGCATTTCAGCTTACTTTCAACTATTTCTCCTATGCTCGCTTTTTTTAAAATATCTGAGATTACATCTAATCATTTGCAATTCATAATCCTCCCTGGTGGATAAATTGCTATTAAATAGTGAGTTGAAAGCAAGAAAACTGTAAGGGAATGTGGGGTATCTAGAATTAATTAAATGGCTCAAATAAGGAAGAAAACTATAAACATCTTAATATGCCAGAATAGAAAAAAGTGGATGACCATGGCACCTGCTGTCAAAGGAAATATTTAAATTATTAGCTGTGATCATTTGGAAGCAAGAGTCCGTGGGGTCAAGCCTTCGCAGAGTGTAGTGAAGAAGGAATCAAGGAGTCCGTATTTAAGTAGCTATATTTGACAGTGTTTTTCAGGCTAGAGAAAACCTAAGAACAAACACACACACACTAAATTACAGAATTATTAGTTCAAATTAGGAACTCAATTTAAGATTATTCTGTGGCAGTGAAGAAACAAAAGTCCCACATTTCTAACCTCTTCAGGACTGAGATAACTGGAAATCACATTCAGACTTTGAAATGGTAGGTTGTCAAATTAAAATTTCCATTTTAACTTTCATTGGTTAATCCAAGCCTCGTTTTAATGTACACCTTCTAAATAAAGAAAGAAATAGAAATTCCCTGGCAAAATCAAGAACAGTGCTTCTAAACAACTTTCAGTTCATATCAGATAATAAAAATGAGTGTTCATATACTATCCTAGATTAAGTAGTAAAAGCTACTCATAACCCTAAAAGACAAACCTGGGGCCCAGGCCAATACTAGCTACACAAGGACTAAGGTGATCAAAATTTCTGAACACCTATATGACAGGTACAGTACCCTGTGTTGAGGGAAAGGAATATAAATATTTGAGGAGACGGAAATGCTGGATGAACAGATCATGTTTGTTGTGCTCAATTGACCCCTAACTGTGATCTTCAAGATGGTTCAGAAAAGATTATCATTATCAAAGTTTTCATGCATGCATTCAATGGAAGAAAGTTTCAACATCTGTAGAAATCTCTTACTGGCACATTTCTATGTGCTAGAGAGGCTAGTGTGGGTTGCAATAATTAAAATAGATTCATGGTGGTGGTCTAACTATTTTTGATGGTTACATGATCATCTTTTCCCTTAGAATTAAATAGATTGGCAGTCCATTAAATTTGCACCTCCCTTGAGAAACCTAATAATCAATCAATCAATAAATCTAGATCTGGTAAACAAAAATTATTATTGGGCCAAAGGGAATTGTGATTTTTCTGCCCCATCTATCTTTCATATTTTCAGCTGATCAGAAATCCAAAGCTTGTGGAATGAAATCTGTTAGATTGGCTTATTCTGTCATTACATCTGCTGTGTCTTTCTAGGTGCCCCTGTGCCTACATGGCATTTTTCATCTGTCTCACCCTCTGGGAAGACTATACAGGCTTGGCCAGTGAAACACTAGCAGAAATGATGTTTACCTGATTATTCCTTTGAAAATAGTCACCAAAGAAAGCAGATTGAGAATAGAATATAAAGATAATTAAAGGCATGGGCAAAATGTGAATTTGTACATATATGGAATGGGAAAATTCAAGCTAGATTATGTCCGTTTTCATAATATTTATGCAATAAAATTCTAATTTGTATTTATTAAGACTGTTAATATATATGACAAGTCACAACTATCCATTTTATTTTCAGTCATTACTACAAATAATTTATTATAACTTCAAAGAATAATATTTATATCTGTTGCTTTGCTGGTAGCTGTTCTAAGATCCTTAATGAGAAATTTCAGGTTAGGATTCCAGCATGAGAGAATGAGTGCAGGTCCCCTTCTCACTCTTAAAACAAGAATCTGAAATCCTCTTAAACAAAATGCTTGCTACAGGATCAATTAAGGCACTTTCCCTAGAAGTTCAGGAAATCTATCTGAGTAGATTTGTACATTCTATTTCTGAAAGTTAGAGCAAAGAGTGTTTCTAAACTATTTTAGCTGATTTATATTCCCTGAATATTTATAATTGGATCTTTAAACTCATTTCTAATATCCATTATGCTCATTAATAAAACACTTGTTTTAACCAACAGAAAACTTTTTTAACAAAAATGCTGATCATTAAATAGAAAAGTGTTGATTTTTGAATGAAAATGCCTAACAAAATGATATTTAATATTTCAGTCTACATTATGACTCTCTTATAAAGCTAATCGACTACCTTCAAACTATGGCTATTTGATAGAATTTATCTCACCACAGTTAGAATTAAACTTAAAGTACTGACATAATACATAATAAACCTTTCACATTGATTATACGAAAGTATATGAAATACATTGTCTTTAAAAGAAAATAGGACTTGTCAAAGAGAATAAAACATACTCAAGATTGTGTTATTAAAATGCAAAGTATTATTTTAATGTAACGATCCATTTTATTTTTTAAAAATTTCACTAAGATTTGAGGAAGCCTAGAGCTCTAATAAAACTTAGGAAACATTATATTTAAAATATTATAAGAAATTAAAATTATTCCTTAGTTGTTATACCCAGCAGTAGAATTTCATGTAGCCAATATACATTAGTGAAGTAACATTTAATTATAGCTGTTTTAAACTACAAAAGGCTCATCATTTGCAAAGAGAAATTGATGAATAGAGTATGTTATTATTAAATTTAAGATTATGAGTTTATATTGATTTTAAAATGTAACTTTTGGCAATTTTCTCAGAGCCCATCCCAACTTTAAAGTAATATTTTGAGAAACTATTACCTTGGAGGAATAATGACAATATCTAAAATGACCACACATTCTTGGTTTTGGCAGAAGTACCACTCAACTAAGTAATTTCAAAAAGTAAAAATGATATATATGCATCACTTTTTTTTCAACTGAAACTCATTTTTCTTGAATTTTCCTGCCAAGAGTCATTTTTGCAGCAAAGCATCTTAAATGTTACCTGCTCACCAGGCCTGAGGAAAATGATAGGTGTAAGTCACACCTTAGGAGATAAGGTGATACGTAATTCTGTAAAAATCTGAACAGTAAAAAGAATAATAATTTAAACTAAAAATAAAAAGTTATGGTTGATTTTGAGAATAAGCAGGGTCTTCTTTGGGCACCATGATGATATGGATAGAGACTTCTGAGACGCTTTGTGTCTAAGAATACCCTTATTCTGTGTTTTCACTGCTTCCAAATCTAGGACATTATTCCTGGGAACTTTATTCTTCTATATCTTATACATTACCTTGAGCACTGCATTGGCTATAGGTTCTATATCATTTCTGCCCTGCTGTTTTTCCAACCTTGCTTTCTGAACTCTGATATTCAGTGCTATACTCCAGGTTCAGTGGGCTGCTTGCTCTTCCGCAAGCACATGAAGCTCTTCCCCACTTTAGTGCTCTTGCACATACTCTTATGAGAGCATGAAAGTACTTTCCTCTCTATTCCTTCTTATCCTCCAGTGTTCAGCTTCAATGTCACACTCCCAGTTAAGCAATAAGTGAATAATATACCTCAGTGATTTCCCTCACTGGCTGAATCTGAAGGTCTCTTTATCCTCTCTTACTCCTCTCACTACAACCCGTTTCTATCATTGTGAGTATTACATATGTCTCTTACGAATATGCTTTTTTGCCTATTTATAATAGATATATTGATAGATATTGATATTGATAGATATTGATGTATTATACATAATAAAAGTTTTCTCACTTGTTTACTGTCTATTCTCTAATTTACCTTAGTTTAAAGACTCTGTTTTGTTCAATATTTTATTGCAACAATAGTAAATATGAAGCTTGTCACATAGAATGCAAATAATATTTTTGATAATTTATTGTGATTACCCTTATTCTCTATCCACTCTAGGAAACTTTAAATTACCCCTTTACATATATATCAAAATTATGTTTGAAATTTAAACGTTTCCAAAGACTGAGCATTAGTTACGAGAAATATACAATCTGGAACAAGTAACTAGTTATTAATATAAGCCTTCCCTAACCAGATACATACGTAAATCTTCATTAATCCTACTCAGAGTGTCTTGACAGCATTATGTCCACCACTTCCTCATTCCTCTTCCCCATCACTCCAAACCTTGTTTACTTTCTATTCACTGAACAAAAATAGTATCAAGTGTTAATTCAAATATTATATGCCTTTTGCTCACAATAATGTCAACATTTCTGTCTATAGATTATTCTTTTCCTAAATGCTACTTCTTTTAATATTCTTCTATGTCAGAAGGAAAAAGTCTTCCTTCTCAGAATTCCATATCAATTACCTATCTTTTAGCATTAATCTCGGTTGGAGGATTTAACATTGAATTCTTGGAGATAAAAGCTTAGAAACTATCCTTAATGACTATTCTCTGAGCACCATATGTTCATTTAAGTTTTCCAATTTCCATCTCTAAATTTATCCACAATCTACCCATTTCTCCACATTCCATTATCAGCTCCACATTCCTTATGTATTGTAACTCAACAGGGCTACCACAACAAAACCGAAGGCTTTTCTTTTTCTCTCATTTAGCCTTCTCAAAATATCTCACGAAAGATGCCTGCTTGAACATCTAAAATACCAATATGACAATGTCACCCTTAAAACAAAATACTTCAAAACTTTCTATTTTCTTCAAAGTAGAATCCGAGCTTTTTGATCTAGCAGATGGAGCCTTTGAGATTGGTTCTAGCAGAATCCCCCTCTCTTTTCCCTTCATTCCATTTCTTCACTTCCTTACTCCAATAACTTCAAACTGCTCCACATTCTCTCCAGCAGCTTTCCCCATGTTGCTTTCTCGGCCTGGGAGCCCTTCCCTATCCTCTTACCTTTGTTAACTCTCTTACTTTATGACATTTCAGAGAATATGTCCTGCCTTATCCTCATTCACCACACGCTCTCCTGGTAGGTCATTCTCCATGCACTCCAGTAGCATGTTGTTATCATATGTATGTTTTATTGTGCGTGCATTTTTAAAAATTTGCATGCAATGCAATGCAAATGTATGCATGCAATTCCACATTTGTTATTCTGCAGTTGCAAGACCTTGGGAAAGATAAATTTCTGTTCCTCAATTTCCCTCTCTGAGATATGAGGATGATCACTAAGGATTATTAAGAAGATTTAACAAACTATGCTTGACTCAAGGAAAGCATCCACTAAATGCTCCGAGCTTATTTTGTTGTGATTATTATTTGTGCCACGAGTATGTCTCTGTACCTCTGTCTCTAGAGATTGTCAATTCCTTGAAGGTAGAATTTATGGTTTGTTTATTATGGTGTTAGCACAGCATAGAACAGTGGCAAGTATTTATAAGTATTCAAAAATTTGTTGAGTTAAAGATTGAAAGAATGAAGAAATTACTTTGAAAATATGTGACCTTTCTTACTAATATAGCAGGCTTTACTTATGTGTACTCTTTAGTGCTTTACGTATATTAAATAAATTAACATAGTAAAAGGCATGTAATATTATCTAAACTCTAGATATTATCTGTGCATTTTAAGATCAATCTCTGGAGACAGTGCTTCAATTTTTTTAAAAAAAATTGAAAAATGGAAGACAGTAAAAGCTGAAAATGATTCTTACAGATCGGCTTTTGGGCTTACTGTGGGTTATTTCTATTTTACTGCAGGCTTTAGCCATTTGCTGTAATGTCAGCTCTGTGAGCCAAAAGAAATTTATTTTTCAAACTTTGAAATACTTAAGGATAATGTTGAGGTGATGAGGAGGGGGAGTAGTCAACACTAACAGATCACATTGCATTTGTTATTTACTCATGAAAATGGATGATTTCCCATTTGCATCTGTTTTTGCTGAGATCTGCAAATGGAAAAGCGATGGTGACTGTTTGACAAATTAGCCAATCTAGAATATTTTCTAAAACTCATGTGTTTAGTCTAATAATCGTACACTTGTCATGGCTTAGAATTTTTCAGTATGTATTTATGGATGTGAATGGGTGAATTGGCTATGGAGGAAAAGAAATGGCGGAGAGGAGGAGGTAACCATGAACCAGCATCATTTTATGAATTATAAGGCAGTGAAACAAAATGATTTGAGAAAATAAACAAACAAAATTCATCAAGATTGATCACTGTGTTTACTTAAGAAGCTCTTTATTTGAAATGCTGGTATACTTAACATCATATAGTTAACTAGAATACAATTGATTTGTTTGCTTAATGCTTCTAAGATCGATACTGAATGTATTTATTTACTGAATTGTTTAAAGACCTATCTTGTTCTGTTAACAGACATTACACATTGTACTATACAGTAAGTTTGTCAGTCATGCAACTCCAGAATTTTCTTCCCTGTTTAAGTAGTGTTTTTACATTAACTTGAATGAATATATATGTGAATATATGTATATTTGTATATATTATATATGTATATATACATACATATACCTACTAATATATACAGAATCATAATTCTGTAAAACTAAACTGAATTTTTATAGTCCAAGCTTATTTATAAGTGGCATATCAATCTTAGTAAGAAAAAAATGCCTGTGTCTCACACTAAAAATACAGTGATACCATTACAGAGTTTTAAGTAAGGAGAAGTAAGGAGAAACTAGAAAATTGTTTCTGTTTTTTTTTTTTTTCTAGTGAATATGACAGAAAGAAGGAAGATGCAGTCAGTTCAGTGTATTTGGAAATTTGTCATTATATTTATGGACCAAAAAATCTTTGCCAGATCAAGATGAAAGTGAAAACATGAGGAGAAATTGATGATTGAAAGAGTGCCATGAGAATAGCTGATAAGAAGGGGATACTTGAGGATAAGTTTTAATTATGATACTTATTTTTTAAGTCATATTTCTTTTGTCAACAAGACTAGGGTATACTCATAGGAATTTCTTTCTATGGCAAAGAGGAAGGAAATATCATTAGTGGTGTGCAGATTAAAAAACAGCCTGGGTGCAGTATATCAATGCTATTCATAAGGATGTGTAACTGTTTGAGAACCATGACATGATTTCAGGTAGAGAAAAAGGCTTAAAATCAATTGCTATCATTTACCAAAAATTATAGGGAAAGATCAGGGTTTGGTAGGTTCTTAAAAAATGAAGAAAAAGGACAGAGAGAAGAACATCCCATGATGTGCAATTTAAAGATTTTTTTGTTGTTGTTTTTCTCACTGTTTATATGTATAATTGGAAGCTGAAAGAATATTATAGAAGTAACATTGAGGAGCAAGAAGGAGACTTACACTAACTTCAAACCCAAGGGTTGTGAGAAGTGCAAGACAAACTATAAAGCAACAGGAAAACCTTTTACTTGGATGTTTGCAGAAGTATCTTTCTCTGGGTAAAACCATTTTTCAATTAAGACAAGTGGGCAGAGAAAGTTTAGGGAATGTTTTACTGATTGCCAGATTGAATTCTCATAGGGTAGAATGGAACTCAGGGGAAAGAGTGGTGAGGACTGAGTGAGCTATAAAAGGACTGACTGAAGAGAGAGAGCACCAGGATGTACGTGGCTGTTGTGATCTCTACTGGAAGAGCAGATATTAAGTCAGGTGGTGGAGCCATGAAGAATTTGGAGAGACCCTTGGTAGTGAAGGGTGATTTGGGTATGGGGAAGTACTTCACCATTCATTTTGAGGGGTGGTGTGACCGACACTAAAGGGAAGACTTTTTAGTAGACTTCAGTCATCTGGGTGGCAAGATATTTTTTTCCATCCTCAGTTCCACTTTCTGGTTATTGTTGATTTAGTTTGTCTCTAAATTTCTACAATTTATTTATTGTGTGACTTTGGGACAAAGCAAGTATTTGGAGACATTGAAAAAGATGACTTTCCAACAGACTTACAGTCTGATGTGAAATAAAAACTAGTTAATAGTTTTGTTCTTATACACTATAAACTTGTGAAGGATTAAGCCATGCATGTTTTTATTATCTCCTTTTGTTTCATTTCTACCCCAAGTAACAAATCATCGTAAGAGAACCAGAGAAGAAAGGCAATAAAATTCTGGCTTTTGATTTCACAAACAAGAGTAGGGTTGTAAGAAATAATTTTAGGGAGAAATTATAGGTTTCAGAAGCACCCCTATCATCGCCCAAAGTGCATAAGGTACTATATGCTGAGGAGGAAGACAAGAAGAATGCAAAAAAGAGGCAAGTGAAATATTCTGAGAAAAACCCCTCAGTTTGAGTATCATAGAGTTAGGGTT